>NC_139615.1:19527117-19579617 GCF_964270895.1 Podarcis filfolensis | reverse complement strand
AGAGAGCATTCCATAAGCAGGGAACCTCCACCTCTTAGAAGACCCAGTCACGGGTCAATGTGAACCAGGCAGCAGTCAGAGGCAGCACTTCCACAAGTTATGACCTCTGATAGGCCTGCCTTGAATGGAACCATGCATTTGAGGGGAAACTATGATCCCAGAATGGCGTGGGGTGTGTGTACAAACAGGGAGAACAGAAGAGGAGTGTGCACTTGTGTTGATGTGCCTGCTTTTGAGAATTCTGGGAAGAAAAGTCAACCTTCTGGAATTCCTTTCCATGTTTACAATTGTTGTGGAGATGGGAGGCTGGGCTTTTTTCCCAGCCGAATCTTTCTGGAACTCTGTTCCAGCACCTCTCATGTGGGCGCCATTGCCGTTAATAAGAAAACGAGGCGTTTGTGGTGAGTTCCGGCACCTCTTTTTCTAGAAAAATAGCACTGATGGGAGGTAATGGCATATGTGAGAGAAGCAGGTGATACAGCTTGCGCCCTGTGTGATGAAAGCAGGAAGAGCAAGCCGTGGGTGACCTACCCCATTCACCTTCTCTCCTCACAGGTCAACGGCAGCCAGACCACAGTGGTGGCCTTCTTCATCATGCCAGCCCGGACCAACAACTTCAACGTTGAGACTCTCAAAGGCCAGGCGGTCCGCAAGCAGCTGTGGTGAGTTCCCTTCACACAGGACACCCAGATGCTCCCTGAGGGGGGATCAAGAGCCACAGTACACATAACATTCCCTGCTCCAGAAGCCGCTAGGCCTCTCTCTCCCTTTCCAAGAGACAGAAGAGCCAGTGTGGTGTAGTGGTTAGTGCTGGACTAGGACTGGAGGGACACAGGTTCAAATCCCCACTCAGTCATGAAACTCACTGGCTGGTCTTGGGCCAGTCACTCAGGAGGGCTGCCAGGTTTGAGGGGGCTCTGGGCAAAATGTCTTCTGGGCCTCCACCACCACATGCACGCCATGCCGCTTCAGGCTCCCTCAGCCTGATGCCTCCTTCATTGCTGTGCTCCACTTTGTTCCCTCAGCTTACCAGGTGACATCAGGAAGATGTCTCCCCCCACCTAAATATTCACTGCAGAGATTTAGTGCCCACAAGCTCTGCTGTAAATGATAAAAATTGTGGCGGCAAAAAAGGGCATTGCTGTGACGGATGTGTGTCCTCGTATGCTCCTTCTGAGTGCCTGGCACCAGGCCTGCTTACTGCTGTGCAACAGTTATGTTCCCCAGTCCCGTCTTAATGGTGCTGATGATCACTGTTTCTCTCAGTCTAACCTGCCGCACAGGGTTGTTGTAAGTATGAATGGGGGAGAATCATGGAGGCTGCATGGAGCGCCTCAGGAGGAAGGCAGAATTATCAAATGCTAGAATAAATAAAAATATTGAAATCCACCTTTCTTCTCCAGTCTGCTAGCCTTCACTGGCAAACTCGAGGGGGATCCATTAGCCCCAGTGCTCTCCCTGTGTTTACCTCGTGGTCCTGATTTCTGATTCAGAAGCCTTCAGGAATCCTGCCCTAAGTTCATTATTTTTCTCACTCTCTCCCTTTTGCTTTAAATCTAGGGACACAGCCAATGCGGTTAAGGAGAAGTTTGGCAAGAAGCTTTACGAATCGCTGCTTGTGTAAGTGGGTCTCCTGTGAGAAGGCAAGAGGGAGGTGGGGAAGGGGCTCAACCCCCGAGAATGGGCTGGGTTGCCATGGCTGCAGTGGATGAGGTCTTGGGGTCTCCTCCCCACACTGTTCTTTGCCTTCTGCTTTTGGGAAACCTTGATTCTGTCGTAGACAAATAATATGGGGAGGTAGAGTTCCTTTCTCCTTTATCCATTCCCATTAAGCTCTTCCTTACCTGTTCTTCTGCCTCAGGGGGAATCTTCCCGACATGAACAAAATGCTGGACAAAGAAGATTTCACTATGATGAAGAGAGCCATCTTTGCTACCCAGGTAATAGGGAATTTTCAGAAAAGAATAAGAAATTAGGCCATCATGTGCGGAGGGGAGAGGAGTAGGAGCCAGAGGAGTTAGAGCAGAGGATTCTAGGAAACCTGGCTCCTTAGTTATTTGAGTTAAAATGTTAGCTGAGCAGGATGGTGGTGATTGGATCAGCATTCCTGAATTCCCTGAGAGAATTCAGCTGTAGCCCAAAAATTTAAGAGGACACCAGGCTGGAAAGATCATGAGGAATATCTTAACCAAGCTATATCTTTTTTTGCTGTTGTTGTTAAGGTTTTTATGGTTTTGAATGACATCTATTAATGTGTCTGGGCTTTTTCCCCCCGCTCCCCAACCAGCGCCATTCTTTCCCCCCAGTCTGCACCCACAACATGCTGGATGATTCCACTGACCCCATCCTCAACACCATCCGACGCATCGGCCTCTTCAACAGCAGCGCTGACCGCGTCAAAGTAAGTGCCAGGAGGCTGGCTACCAGCGATAGTTTGCCGAGAGTTGAGGCACTTGGCTGCCTTACAGAAGGAATAAACCTGGTTTCACCACAGTGAGGGTCATCAGAAGCTTCAGTCTATAAAGTCTGTGATGTTGAGAAGTTGAAGAAAGTTCTTCCGCCACCTGCCAAGTGTCAGATTTTCCCAAACAGAACACGGATACTTTTTTGTGTTGATGGTGGGGATTATTTTATTCTGCTGCTGTGGCTTTCCTCTGGGCCTGGCTGCTTAATGGTGGTCCCTGAGGAGCTGACCTCACATCCTCTGTAAGGGCCCGACCTTGTTTGTGAGTTAGAACTCCATCCCTGGAATATATATGAACAGTTTTGTCTGCAGGGACAGGATGTTGGGCAACTGAACTTCCAGCCACTGTGTCTTATCTCTTCCTAGGTCATCTTCCATCCCGAATTCCTGTCTTCCACTAGTCCTCTCCTTCCTGTCGATTATGAGGAGTTTGTTAGAGGCTGCCATTTGGGGGTCTTCCCTTCTTACTATGAGCCGTGGGGCTACACGCCAGGTAGGCTTCTTTGGGAGGGGGGCAATCGGGAGAGTGAAGCAACCCTAATGGTGCAAGGATGGAACTTGAGTTCTGTGGTCAAAACCTGATACTGCAAATATGGATTACCTTTGAGGGGGGCGCTCTGCACAGTTGCAAACAGCTTGTCCTCATTGCTCTGAAGTGCGTAATCTTGGCACTTATTTTTTTTATTGCAATGAACAGTTTCACAACCAGGAATATAGATAATCAAAGGGCAGGGGGAGGAGCAAGCATGCCAAGGAACAGGTTTGTGTATAACTTGCCGTTCTTCCATGGTGAGACTCAAGGCCACATCTATGAGGTTACCAGGCAGCCTCCCGTCCACGTGTTGCCTGCAGCCAGACCTCCATGGAGTTAAACAAATGTGTTTGTTTTGCTGAACATATTCTGCTTCTGCTTGTCCTGAAGAGACGCAGAGAACCATGCCGGGCAGTGAAGCCTCAGTCCTTCTGAAATAATGCCAGGCATTTCCTTAAAAAAACAGGAAAAAGCAAAGCGGAGGTTCTCTTTATTCTGAATTCTGCACCTTAAGACCCATTCTGCATGTGTTCCCTTTGCCATTCCTGGCTATTGTAGGTTACAGTCTCCACCCAACAAACCACAGAGCCTTTCTCAATCTTTTACCTGCATGTTTTCCATCATATTTCCACAGGTGCTTCACTAAGTGGTGGCAGGCATTAAAAGAAAAAGTAGAAGGTTTTAGTGGTCAGAAATAGATGTGAAGTGGCTGCACTAGGTGTATGCTCTGATGTGTGTTTTACCGTTTTGTTTTAATACACTTTTAGCATGTTCTCAGGACGCAGGTGGCGCTGTGGTCTAAACCACAGAGCCTAGGGCTTGCCGATCAGTAGGTTGGCGGTTCGAATCCCCATGACGGGGTGAGCTCCTGTTGCTGGGTCCCTGCTCCTGCCAACCTAGCAGTTCAAAAGCATGTCAAAGTGCAGGTACATAAATAGGTACCGCTCCAGCGGGAAGGTAAACAGCATTTTCGTGTGCTGCTCTGGTTCACCAGAAGCAGCTTATTCATGCTGGCCACATGACCTGGAAGCTGTCTGCGGACAAACGCTGCCTCCCTCAGCCAGTAAAGCAAGATGAGCACCGCAACCCCAGAGTCGTCCGCGACTGGACCTAACGGTCAGGGGTCCCTTTACCTTTACCTTTAGAGGAGGTAAAAGTGTATCAAAAAGCCAGTTTAATAACAACATGTCTTCAGCATAAGCAATGCAGTAACATTAGAACATATATACTATAGACACAATCTAGAAATTTAATTGGCTCATGCAATAAACCTTTTGGTTTTTTCTCCCCCCCCCAAAAAAAAATCCTCAATTTTATTTTTTTACTTCTGCAAAACTTGGGATTCCCCAAGCATGTTAATATCTCTCTCTTATGTGTGGGTGGTGCTGTTTGGGCTATATAAGGATCAGCACTTCTTCCTCCCCACCAAAAAAAAAACCAGCAGTAGATGGATGTGGAAACCAAAAATTTTGTTTCTATCATGTGCATTACAGTGAGTTAGACTAGTGGCCCATCTAGCCCAGTTTAGCCAACACTGATTGGCAGCAGCTTTCCATTGTGGCCCTTTGTGGAGATCCCGGAGTCTGAAGCTTGGGCCTTTTTTGCGTTCATAGTACATGCACTACCACTGAGCTACGACCTTTCCCCCAGCATGAAAACTTATGAGGACTATAACTGTTTTAAGTGTTTGGTTTATTGTATTTGCGGTGCCTGATGTTTTTATGGTTATTGTTGCTTTTCTTTTTGTTCCCTTTGTGAATGATGCCTTGGCCTTTGGCTAGTGCAATAAAGTTTATGATGGTGATGTTTTAAGTGAGAGAAGTGCAGCTTTTTCTGCAAGTGTGAAACCAGATCTTGTGGACAGTTCCCTTCAGGCTCGCTGCCACCATCTTCAACTTGTTAATGTTACCATAGGAAAAAGCACATTGGAGTTTTGCTGGTTGGGTTGGCCGACCACTTTCTTGAGCAGGTCCCAAAGACTTTTAAACCCCGACATCTTCCCGGCAGAATCCGCGACCAGGGAGAAAAGTCAGCAGAGGAAGATTGGAAGAAATTTAAGGATTATTTACAGAAATACTATAAAATTAATGAACTTTGAAAAGATGTTGGTTTGAGTTTTGGTGGTCTCTAGCTGTTATGATAAAGATAATGGGGATTAAGATTGTTTAAGTTATTATTTTTTAAAAAAAAGTGGAATGAAAATAAGGCTTATCTTAAAAGGAATGTTAAGAGATTAGGATTTGCTGAATTATTGGGATGAACTAGAAAACAAGAAGGGGAGGTATGAGGAAGTCAAAGAAATATGTTATTGAAAGACTGTTATCGAAATTGATCTGTTTTTAATATTTTTCTTTTTCATTTTCTTTTTGTGTTTATATAAAATTGGAAAATCTAATAAATATTTATATATAAAAAAATAAACCCCGACATCTTCTCTCTCTCTCTCTCTCTCTCTCTCTCTCTCTCTCTCTCTCTCTCAGCTGAATGCACTGTCATGGGCATCCCCAGCATCTCCACCAACCTCTCCGGCTTTGGCTGCTTCATGGAGGAACATATAGCGGATCCAGCTGCCTATGGTTGGTGTTATGAACTGTGAAACAGCACATTTAGGCGCTCTTAGACAGACAGGGTAGTATGGTGGCCCAAGGGGCAAACCTCACCTAGATACAAACACCATAAAGCCTCACTGACTTATCTGGGAATGTGATTTTAATGTTTCCAAGACAGACAGACAGACAGACAGACAGACAGACAGATAGATAGATTTTGTGTTTGTGTGTGTTACAAGGAGCTCAGGGCAGCATGCAAGGTTCCCCATGCACAAACTTAGACCTTATCATTGCAACAACCCTTGTGAGGCAGGCTAAGCTGAGAAAGAACAAATAGCCCACTTCACAGCTAATTGTGGATTTGAACGTGGGTCTCCCAGTCCCAACCACTAACTCTACCCAATACTACACCGAACTGGTTGTCCCTGTCTGACACTCAGATTTTACCTGAAATAGTATTCAGGCTGCATACACTGCATATTTCTTCCACATGGGGGTAGACAGGAAGGATGGCACCAATTCATGTGGTTGAGAAGAGAACTAGAAAAGGCTCATGTGTCAGAACCTCTCTCAAATCATGCTATGGGGGTTGGAGGGGCTGCCCCTTCCTTGTCCACATTAGACACAGCCATTAAGTCACTCTACTCTGACTGCTCCTTCAATGGGTTTGAGCCACGAGAAGCCTGGGTTTTCTGAAAAGGAAAGAAAAAGTAACTACTGGGTTTTGGGGAAAGGCTTTTGACTCAGGGTTCTGAAAACATCTTTTAAGAAAAAATGAGGATTCAGCCAGACTGAGCGAAGGGTTGAGGGAACTGAGAGTTCTTTGGCCTTGAGAAAGGAAATTCAGTGGGACCAGACGCATTAGAGCAAAGGATGCTGGGAGCCCATGACCCGTGGCGTCTCAGGCTGAGGGATAGTAGGCCAAGGCTTCACACATCAGTTGGGCTCCAGCAATATAGACTGATCACAAATTGCCAGCGCTGGGCAAATAGGGCAGAGTACCATAGAGACAGCCGTGGGGTGGGAAAGAGCAGATTTGTATTGTGTTTGTGTGCTTCAAATGATGACCATTCATTTAGAAACAGGAAGTTCAGGCCTGTGCTTCAGTTTGATCCATTCTTAGCTCTTCATACTGGATTAGAGTGACGTGTGTCCTTTAACCCTTTCTGAATCTACCAGGGATCTACATCCTTGACCGACGTTTCCGGGCCTTGGACGAGTCGTGCACGCAGTTGACCTCTTTCCTCTACAGCTTCTGTCAGCAGACGCGGCGGCAACGCATCATCCAGCGAAACCGCACAGAGCGGCTCTCCGACCTCTTAGACTGGAAATACCTGGGCAGGGTGAGCTTCCCCTGCAGCAGCGGGAGGGTGGACATATCGGGAATGTTGGGAGAGCCAGGGCAGATAAAGGAAAAAGCACTTCTTCATGCAGCATATTGTTAAACTTTGGAACTCCCTCCCACAAGAGGAGTGATGGCCACCAACTCAGGTGGCTTCGAAAGAGGGTTGGACAGATTCAGGAAGGACAAGCCTACTAGCCACAATGGCTTTGTTCTGCCTCAACGGTCAGAGACATTATACCTCTGAATACTTGGAATCGCAGGTGGGCAGAGGGCTGCTGTCCAAGCCTCACCTTGCAGGCTTTCCACAGGCATCTGGTTGGCCACTGTGAGAACAGGATGCTGGACAAGATGGGTCATTGGCCCGATCTTGCAGACTCTTCTTACGTTCATGTGTTGTTGTATCTCACCCCACTGTGGCAATCTCTTTCCTGCTCTTCCCTGGCATTTCAGCAGCCTCCTTCAGTTCTCCACATGCTGCAGCTCACCTCTTTGCCACCAGAGGATGCTCATTCCAAAGGTCAGCTCTGACCATGTTTCCCAAATGCCTCTCCTGAAACTTAACCCGACCACCATTATCGTGTTTTTTAACTTGCCTTCTGTGGCGCTTGCTGGAAGGGGAGACAAAAGCGAGGAAGGGTCAGGAGTATTAACTTCTGCTGAGAACCAGACGTGGAACAGCCCAGGGCTGTGTGGCGTAAGGGCCTTAGACTGCCTCTGTGAATCTGCAGAGTGTCTTTCTCTTGCCACTGAGTCCCAACAACTGTGTCCTGGACATCTGGAGATAGGATGAAGAATGCCTGAGCCTCCAAACCTCTCACTTTATAAATGGCTTACAGATGTGTTTCTGAGGCCTAGTTCTCACAGAGGTGGTTAAGCCCTGTGCTTGGTATTTTGAGCTGGTGTTGGGGGGCTCTTGCACTCCTCCGTACAAAAATATCTCTACATACAGAAAATGAGTACAGGCGACTCTCAGCTTAACGCAAGGGTTACGTTCCAGGAATCACGTGTAATGCCAAAGTGACGCATATTGTGTGTTCAGTGGCAGGTGGGATTGCCAAAGTTGTTTTCCCTGGAACCCTTCTTCCTTTCTCTTTTTTTAAAAAAATTGTTTGCCAAGTGTGTAGAGCTGAACGCACAGAAGTTAAATGTGTGTACATTTCAAGTTTCCTGCATATGATTTCAGCTTGGGTGTCAGTGGAAGAAAGTAAGTTGCAAGGGAGTATAATAAGGGAGCCTCTCTAATGTCCCTTTCCCCCCTGTCTCCTTCCTCCCTTTGCAGTACTACATGTATGCCCGCCACATGGCACTAGCAAAGGCATTCCCTGACAACTTCACCTACGAGCCGCATGAACCAACAGCGGTAAGGCACCATGTGGCCAAGGAGAGGGGTGGGGGAACATATGTCTGATTTATTTGGGGTTCAAAGTGTTGGTGCTGACCTTTAAAGCCCTAAACGGCCTCAGTCCAGTATACCTGAAGGAGCGTCTCCACCCCCATGGGTGTTGAGGCAGGGTTCAAGGTACTGCAGTCCGTGAGGGAGCTGGGGTGGAGTCACGTGATTCATTCTCTCTTGTGCACTTTCTCATGCCTCGTTACTGTTTCGTTTTCCCGCCCCCCGCAGGCTGAGGGCTTCCGCTACCCCCGCCCAGCCTCGGTGCCGCCATCCCCCTCCGTCTCCCGCCACTCCAGCCCCCACCACAGCGAGACAGAAGAGGATGACGAGCGCTACGACGAGGACGAAGAGGCGGAGAAGGACCGGCAGAACATCAAGTCCCAGGCGCTGATGGGTAGTGTCCCCGAGTGGCGCAAGCGCTCCAAGAAGGGCTCCAGCGAAGCGAGCGTCTCCTCCACCGCCAGCACCCCAACCCCCAGCAGCCCCAGCGACCTCAGCAGCCCCACCAACTCCCTGAGCGAGGAGAGGAATTAGCTGGGGGGGGGAGAGAGAGGGCCGGTTGCGCCCCGGCTCGCCCTCCCGCTTCTTTCCACACCTTGCCCCCCACCCCCATAGGTCAGCTGTTCTCTGGTGCTGGATTCTGAAACCGTCCTGGAGTGCAGTAGGGTTCTAGCGTGTTCCGGAACTGAGGAGGGTCTCGGGGCTGGCGCGTTTCTAACGCCAATCTGTGTAAGGCTGTCTGCTCTGGATTGGGTTGTTGTGGAAGTTGCCGGGAGGCGGTGGCGCCCGTGCTGTGGAACGGGCAAGGAAATGGCTGCTCTAGACCACGAGGTGCATCGTTTCTGTGTTCAGCTTGACCTAGAATGTGAGGCGGCATGTTTCCCCACCCCACAAGCGTCCCACCAACTTTTTGGAAGGAGCTGTCATGATGTTCGTGGGGGTCCTTCTGTGCTCAGGGGAGAGCTGCCTCTGGGACACAGGAGGGGTCATTGTGGTTTTTGGTGCCCATGGCTAAACCGGCAACTGGGTAGGTGCGGGGTCTAGAGATGTAGCAACGTTGCCCCCAGATGTGCCACTGACTCGGAAGAACTGCAGCCTTTTTTAAAAAACGAATGTTCGAGGACATAGTCTTGTAAGTTCCTGATCCTTTTTATAATAGTTGGTTGGGTGCGGTGTGTGTGTGTGACTAGCAAAGTTCTGGAACTTTAACTTGAGGAGGCCAGAAGCATTTTTAAAAGCCATTGGCCCACTCTGCTCGAGAGTGCTGTTTATCAGGAGAGAGGCGGGCTTTCCCACTACAACGCATTTTGAATAAATTGGGTGTGTATCTTATCTGCCTTCTGGTTTTGTTTTTCCCAAGGAATTTGTGAAACCCTTGAAAAGGAAGGCCCTAGTATGTGAGAGGCAGGAATTCTGGACCTTTTGGGAAACGAAGCTGTCGGGAGAGATCCTAAAGGGTGGTGTAGTCCACTTGTTGCAGGATGTGTCTGGCTCCGGGGGTATTATTGCCTTCGTTTCTAAAGCGATCAAGGGAGAGGAGTAGGTGCGCAGCATTCTAGGGTGGAAGAAATCTAGAACTCATTTTGTGGTATAAAACACTCTTGAGTGGCTGTGCTCTGGAGTGGAATAGGAGAACTGACCAGAGGTTCCTTCCTAGGGCAGCTGAAAGGGACGTTTTCTTTCTGAAGCCATATTCATAGCCCAGGAACTGTTTCTCCTAGTGGACACTCAACATTCTGGGACAATTATAAGTGCAATATTATTCATTCTGTGTGATTTTTTTAAAGTACCATGTTGACCTTAGTGAGGGCGAAGGGCACAGCAGGTGAGCCAACTGCCTGCTTACAAAGGATGGTGTAATAAGCTGTATGAGAGTAGTCTTACATTTCTCTTGCTTCAGGAATGCAGTCTTAAAGCCATCGCCCCTTCTGTAGAGTATGCCTGGCATACACCCTTGTAGAAGGGCAAGCAGTTCTGAGTGGCGATTGTTTCTAGGGGAAGGTTTAGAAGGTTGCACACTGTGAAACACGCAAGTTCTTTAATGGCCCTAAGAGCCCAGTGTGAGAGGCTCTGAGAAGATAGGCAAGCTGCTGGCATTGTAGAGTGTGCTTCGGTTGTAGCCCCCAGCTGCTCTTCATAGGGTGACCCTGCTGTCTATAATATGTGGAGAGAAGCTGCCCCCCCCCATGGCTGTCATATTGGGGGTCTTGAAGACAGGACGTAGCCGTTGAGATCAGAGCGTGCTATGACATTCTGGGCCGCTGTGTTGCAAACTCTGAGCCTGGGGTGGCAGTGATGATGCAGGAGGGCTGCATGTCCAAAGCAGGTTCCTGATTTGTTCAGAGCAGCAGAAGGAATGCTTCTGAAAGGGTGTAAGACATTTAACTATAGTTGGCATGGGGATATTCTGTCCAGCACAAGAGAGACTACCTCGTGGGTATAGCAAAATGCCAACACACCCGAGAGTCACTTCAGTTCTGCATCTGCTGCCAACTTTGGCAACAAGGAAGGAAAATCACTTTTTAAAAAACCTGACTCTTTCCCTGTGGCCTAGGTAATTTATATCCCCCTCTGATTGTGCCTCCTGTTCCTATGGACTGCCTGACCTCCTATGCTTGGATCATGAGCCAGTTCTCCCCTTCTCACCAACTCTACTTATTGAGAAGGGACTCCCTTTGGTTGAAGGTCCCTCATGAGCCAACACCCTTTTATCCAGTCTCTTCCACCCCCACCCCACCCCCGAAGAAAACCCTAGAGATTTTATTTATGGTTGTTGAAATATGCTTGAGGTTTTTGTTTTTGGTCTCTTGTCTCTCCCCCTCCCCCTCCCCTTGGTGTGGAGAATCGATTCTGAAGAACAAAAGCTGCTTGCGAGACACAACTCAAATATTTAAAGAATAAATTTTGCTTTGAAAAAGTGTGTTCCAGTACAGTGGCTATGAAAGTGAAATGGGAAAAGGGGTCTTTTCTTCAGAAGGAAAAGCACCTTTTGGAGGTGGATGGTGCTCCAGAGTTCAGTGGGAAGAGGCGGAGCACGTGGTTTGCTGGCAGTGGGGCCCAAGGTCTGCTCATGCTAATCTCTGCTTCAGATTATCTTGGCTAGCAAATACTGGTTTAACATACATTGCAATATTGCACACAGTTGGCAAAGCACCGACAGTACAAGACTAGACCGAATGGTCTCTCTTGGGAGAAGGCAGCTCTCAACCCTGGTTTTTAATTTAGAGCCTTGCCTGAAAAAGTAGGACCTCAACCCAAGATGCACAACACCCAGCCCCACAGTTGCAAAACAATCAATTAAAAAGTACCAAGTTGAGCCACCCACATACTGCTTGAGGGGTAGGTAGAAGGTAAATTAGAGTGAGGGGTCTCTTGTAGGTCTCATCTTCATAGAATTTTTCCCTTCTCCAATGCAGTCAGAATGTGAGTTGCAATGGAATTCAGGACAGATGGAAGTAATTCATTCCCCCTGCAGTGTGTACTAGGGCAGGGTTTCAGCTCCACATCCATCACTGCCAGTACCTACACTGGTGGAAAATGTAATAGTCCCCAACAACTCCAGAGAGCACCAGGTTGGGGGAGGCTGAGGCAGGGCCACCCAATGACTTTCCACCCCCTACTTAAGTCTACATCATAAGGTTGTGGCAAAGAATAGGGAATGAAAGAAAAAACTATGCATGCCACTTGAAGGATGAGGTAGATTTGGCTGTCCAAACTAAACTCTTACCTACCAACATGGTAGACTACTAGACCAGTGAATAGTATCTGCCAGCAACATAGCAGGAGATTCATGTCTTGATTGGTTGCAGAATGCTGTATGGGACAACTTTTGCTCTAATCTGAAAATGTAACTTTTTTTTTGCATCTGAAGTCAGATACATTCCAGTATTAAATGACTCTTCTGACTGCCCAAGCATCACGCCATCATACCCCGGTAGTTATACATACAAGCCACGCAAAGTAGTAGTGCTTAATGCCAAGTTTATTTAATGCCAGTTACAGACTTTTCCCTCCCTGTAGGGTTACAGAGGCCTCACTGATTAAGCAGCCAGCTTTTGAGAGAACAGGGTAACACACACAAAGCAGCACACACTTCTGGCGGACGAGGCTGCAGGAGTCGGGAGGGAACCAGCATCTCTGGATTCAGTCACTGGATTCTCCCAGGGTGAGACGGTCAAAGAGGTATTCACCAAGGCCATCGTCTCTGGCACGCACACGGTTGAGGTTGGTCACGTGGTCCCCAAGCTTCTTGATCAGTTTCACCTCCTCATCCAGGAAATGGGTCTCCAGGAAGTCACACAGCTTGGGAGGAGAGAGGAAGAGAAGGTTGGCCATAGAAACCTGGAGCTCACAATTCAATGGGAAATCAGCCAAACTGGCGTCTGGGAGCTCAACTCAGACTAATAGTGCTGCCTTTTAAGGTACCACAAGGACTTATTTTTGCTGCAACAAACACCCTTCTGGAAATTAATGCAGGTAAGACATCTCATTATGGTTGCATATATCCCATGGCACTGGGCACAAAGAATTCAGCAGTCCAGCCATCTTTATTCTTACAAAGTTGTCTAGTCCTTAAATAAACCTGTACACAAATCTAGGAAGACTTTAGATGTTTAGTAGACCTGTTCAATCGACTGGTGTGGGGTAAGTACTTTGGCTCTCGCCATTCACCAGAATTAAGCTACCGTATTTTCCCCTCTATTACACGCAGATTTTTTCTCCTAAAAAGTAAGGGGAAATGTCTGTGCGTGTTATAGAGCGAATGTGTGGTCCCTGGAGCTGACAAACGCGAGTGAAGGCAAAAATCAGGCAAATATCAAATCGTCCGGAGAAGGGAGGAAAGCTGCTGCTTTCCTGCATTCTGCCTCAGGGTCTTACTGCCCACCCGCTTCTGTTTCCTTACTGTGTTTGCTTAAACGGAACAAAGAGCAGAGAAAACCCCTCCCCTCCAGGCAAGCAGAGCGTCTAATTCCTCTCCGTGCGTCTGGGACTCGAAGGCAACATGCAGGTTGGGGGGGGGGGAGAGAAAGAGAGAGAGCTGGCTGGCTGGCTTGTGGGGGGGGGGGACTTTTGCCTGCCTTTCCTCCCTCCGGTAAAACCCCTCTCCTGCATTCTTAGCCAGCTGCTTCTCTGCACACCCCTCTCCTTGTCGCTTCTATGTTTTTCCTTCCCTCCCTACTTAAAACGTGGTTCCAATCACGGATCCACATGGATCCTCAGGATCTTTGCATTGAGTCACCCCAAATTCACCATCAGATCACATAGCAATGATCTGATGCAAAAACAGGGCTGCAATGGTGCAAAAACATGGTTACAAAGCACGGATCCACATGGATCCTCAGGATCTTTGCAATGGGTCACCCCAAATTCACCATCAGATCACATAGCATGTCCATGGCTACAGCCTGCACCAAAAAATCACGCACCCACTGTTGCCTGGGGCTGCAATGGTGCAAAAACGTGGTTACAAAGCATGGATCCACATGGATCCTCAGGATCTTTGCATTGGGTCACCCCAAATTCACCATCAGATCACATAGCATGTCCATGGCTACAGCCTGCACCAAAAAAATCACGCACCCACTGTTGCCTGGGGCTGCAATGGTGCAAAAACGTGGTTACAAAGCATGGATCCACATGGATCCTCAGGATCTTTGCATTGGGCTACCCCAAACTCACCGTCAAATCACATGTCTGTGGCCGCAGCATGAAGCACAAAAATGATACATCCACTGTTTCATTCAGAATTTTTTTTTCTTGTTTTCCTCCTCTAAAAACTATGTGCGTGTTATGGTCTGGTGCGTGTTATAGAGCGAAAAATACGGTAGTCTGCATAGTCAGTGGTCCCCAAACTTTTAACACACACACAAAACAGTATACCAATTTTGAGGCACTTCCCGTTTTATGTAGTTGATTAGTGGGCACTGATAGGAAAGGCAACATGACCCCCAACCCAACCACATTAGCTTCCTCCAGCAAGACTTACATGGGGATCCGTGTGGCTGGTGGCAACCTGGTGCAAGTCCAGCAGAGCCTTGTTCAAATTCTTCTCCAGCTGAAGGGCCGCATCCATGGCAGCAGCTCCGTTGGTCCACTCGTCACGTTCTGGTTTCTGAAGTTAACAGCAGAGAACACTCATGAGAGAGGCTGCCAATTGCAGCACCTTCATGGCCAGCAGCCCTTACATCCCGTTCTGCAATGTTCTACACCTTCAGCATCAACAACCCACTAGTGCCAACAGAAATGGAGCTAAATTGGGAGCAGGGAGGACAGCATGGGAGAAGCCCAATGTTAGCAGAAGTACTTTTTCTCTATAAGAATAAAGCCTAAAGCAGCCAAAATGCAACCCGGTGAGAACTGGGCATGCTCAGTAGCAACATAATGTTTTAGTGGGGAAAAGGAGGTGAAGGAATGCCCTACTTGAATTTCTTTTAAGATCCTGGATGTGGGCATGGTACCCTGAACAGGAGCACTCCTACTCTGAAGATACAATGCAACATTTAGTTGCACTTGTTCTTTCCATGCACAGCTGCTAACATTATCCAGTCAGACTTGCAGAACAAAGCAGCTGCTTGCATTTCATACCACTAATCCACCCCCAATTCATCAGATGGGAACAGATGAAGCTACAATGTTGATGAAGCAATAAACAGGTGTACCTTAGAGAGCTTATTGGGAGCGCTAAGTTTCCCAGGGGGCGGGCATACAACGCACACTTTAAAATGCAATTCATAAACATAACAGTGTGCTATGGAAAAGCTGTTACAACACACCCAGCAAGTCAAGAGGAAGCCTGAGCTTTGAAGGGGGAAAGCGGAGATTATTTCTGCCACTCCCATTCCTCCTGCCCATGACGGAGGCCTTGATCCACCAGCACAACACCCCTCCTGTCCAAGCCATCCGCATTCTCACTTTGACATCCTGCAGGACAACTCGGCCTCCACGGCGGTTCTGGAAGGTCAGGAGCTTCTCTGCTTGTTCGTGCTTCTCCTCAGAGAGGTGCCGGAAGAAGGATGAGAACTTGGATAAGGCCACATCATCCCGGGTGAAGTAAAAACCCTGAAAGGGAGGAAAAAAGGCAAGGGCTCAGACTCAAGATTTACTCAAAGAAGAACTAGAAATGAACACAAAATGTTCCCAGTTCCAATCCAATAAATATTTACTGTTTGTAGCCATAGGCCATTGAAAATACAGTAAAATGCCTATTGGCCCAGACATAAAAATGTGGGGAAATGTACACTCAAGTTTAAAAATGCAACCAGCTTTTATTTATTACTACATTATTATATTTATATTGCACCCTTCCTCCAAGAACCCAAGGTGGTCTCCCCATACCCGTTCTATTCTCAAAACAATCCGGTTACCCAGTGAGCTTCGTGGCCTAGGGATCTGAACCCTGGTCTCCCAGGTCCTAGTCCAACGCCAACCACTATACAGTGGTACCTCTGGTTAAGAACTTAATTCGTTCTTGAGATACGTTCTTAACCTGAAACTGTTCTTAACCTGAGGTACTACTTTAGCTAATGGGGCCTCCCGCTGCCGCCGCACAATTTCTGTTCTCATCCTGAAGCAAAGTTCTTAACCCGAGGTACTATTTCTGGGTTAGCGGAGTCTGTAACCTGAAGCGTCTGTAACCCGAGGTACCACTGTACCAAACAAACTGGTGTCGTAATGGGAGGAGAAAATCTCCCTAGCCACTTTCTGCACATCATTAATAATTTTACACACCTCTGCCCTGTTCCTTCCCATTAATCACCTTTTCTCCAAGCTAAAAAACTCCAAATGTTGAAATGGTTCCTCACAAAGGAACTGTTACGATTTATAAAGTGTATAGAGACCCCTCAGAGGCAGCAACATTCCTTGGCTGGAAACCAGGGCAAGTTAACTTACCTAACAAATGCAATGGCAATATTTTAGGTTTTATCCAAATCTAGCTATAATTCCCCCAGCCCAATTTAACCCACACAAAGTGGAGTTCAAGAGACAGACTGGATGGCGCCTCCATTTCAGGCCTTTTAGGCAGACAGGTTGTTAGGGTTGTTGTTTTTAAATCATTAACGCTATCTTCACAACGTTGTTTGTTCAGACCACACAACTCAAGGGAACTCAGTAGTGGGTAAACAGGAGGGCAGCGGACTTTGCCACAGCCCACAATGGAGGGAAGGGATGAAGAAAGAAGCAGGCAGCAGACCCAATGGGGAGGGAACAAAATGGAGACAGAAACTGTACACACGCTAGTCTCCTTTTAAAAAAAAACCACATTCTTCCCCTCAGGTTTTTGGCCTCTGCTTCCCTCCTACAAACATTACTGGCATGTGGCCCCTGGAATATTGCTCTGGGGAGCTGTGTGGCCCTCAGTCAGAAGATTCCCCACCCCCGATCTCGAGGACAGCGGAGGGAGCTCTCTAAGATGTTGACATGAAAAAATATGTCCCACGCAATCATGGCTGCCAGGTCCACTCTACTCCTATTTAGCAAGACGCAACAGCTAGACCAGGAGATTTAGGAACAAGGAGAGCCAGGCACCTGCCTGCTCCATCTCTTTCGAGGGCAGGCAAGATACAGACGTAGCCAATGAGAACCCAAAAAGCCACTGCCAGCCATCAGACAAAGGCAGCTTTCTGAACTGAGGTGAAGTAGCAACACTGGAAAGAAAGCAACACGGGGGGAGATTTTTTTGAAAAATGCCCTTTTCTATAACCCAAAAAAATGATGCACTATTTAGAAAAGACTGTGCTGTTGGAAGGCAAACGCCCATTGATCAGTCAATAGCTGGAAAGATTAAGCCATCAGATTTCCCTGACTGGAAAGGTAATTCACCTGAAACCCCTAAGTGCTGAACTCCCCTAAAGAGGGACCCTTTTATTGTTTAGAATTTTTGAGAGAAAAGCCACCCTCAGTAGGTTTAGAGCTTAAAAAAACAAGCCCCTGTACTACCCATTGTCATCGTTGCACCCTGTAAGATGCTTTGGGGCTACAATTCCCTTTTACAACTGTGCTCGCTACGGCTGATGGGAGTTGTAGTCCAAATCTCCCGGAGGGCACCTGGCTGGCATCCAGCAGACTAAAAGATGCTGCGAGAAAACAACACACCCTTACCAGAAAGGAAAACCGCACCTGCTGGATTTCTACCTGCCACGTACCCGTGGAAAAGCAAAACGGAGCAACAATCGCATACCCAATGCAAAGAGAAACCAAAAAGATTAGCAACAGATTATTAAAAGCCGCGGCTTCGCCTCCTCCCCTCCCTTCTGGACGCTCACCAGGGACAGGTAGTTGTAGCTGGCATGGAGAAACTGGTTGACCAAGCGGTTCACTCCGGCTTCGCTCTGGGCGTCGTAGTTCTGGCGGACCTGGGAACTCATGGTGCAAATCGGCGACTGGACTGGCTGGCTTAAGGATGAAGATGATGGGGCGGCGGCCGCGATCCTGCTCCGTTCAAGCACTGTTGAAGCAAGAGCAAAGGAGCGAAGGCCAGGAAAAAGAGCGATCTGAGCTGGGTGCGCCCGAACAGGGGCTTTTATAGGCAGCCCGGGAGGCTCTTCCAGGGACCTCCCTCCGCGAGGAGCGCAAAGGCTCCGCCCCGTTTGCTCGCTGATAGAGAAGCAGATGAGGCTTTCTGGCTTCCGTAAGGGAATGGAAAGAAGTCCGATTTTTAAAGAGGCGGTGGGGGGGGGGCTTCCACGGGTTCTCAACGATTTGCAGCCCTGTAAGGTGTTACCAAGGGACAAGGTGCCTTTGCGTTGCAATAAAATCTTTACATGCAAAAAAGAAAATGAACTGCCCAGAGATACAGCTATAGGTGCAATTCTTCTTTTCTTTAAACATGTTTAGGGGGTACTCTCATTTTGACTCAAGAAAATCGCCATTTTATAGTTCAAATCGGGGGAAAGAAATACAGTAAATGGACAAAAGTACAAAGATTCACAAAATGTTTAGGGGTATGCGTACACCTGCGTCCCCCCAGGAAAAAAAGCACGGTACTGTATGTGGGGGGGGACCCTTTGTCGTCTGCTGACTCGGAAAGCAAATGCATCTGAGTTTCTCGAGGTGGGGCTTTCTCCCATCTACAGCATTAACCCTATGCATGTCTACCCAGGTGTAGAATTCATTGGGGTTTGCGAGTGGCGCTGTCGGTTAAACCACTGAGCCTAGGGTTTGCTCAGAAGGTCGGCGGTTTGAATCCCCGCGATAGGGTGAGCTCCCGTTGCTCGGTCCCTGTACAGTGGCCCCCTTGGCCAATAAAGCGACTGGACCTAAAGGTCAGGGGTCCCTTTACCTTTAAGTGCGTAGATAAAGTTTGCTACCTTAAGGAGTTTGCAGCTTTGAATTCCTTGAATGCATTTTTACACCTGCTGTGGCCAAAATAACACAATAGATGACCGGACTCTGCCTCAAGAAGCCCAGAGGAAGGAGCTGTGTTCTCAACTGCTGCAGGATCAGGCCCATGGCTTTAGGGTGATCTCTGATCCTGTATTTGTGCTGGATGCACAAGTTGGCATGAGAAGCTTCAGCTGGTACCACTAGCCAAGACTGCCTCCTGATAAAATCAGATCTTGCCACAGTTATTTGTGCCACGGAGAGCTCCAGATTAGACTGCTGTAAGTTGCTCTATACGGGGCTGCCTTGAAAAGCATTCAGAAACTTACAACTTGTGTGAAATGTCACTTCCATTTTGTTGACAGGGGCTAGATGTTTTTGTTGGAATAGAAATGGATGCCAATCTGTGTCAAGGCTCAATTAAAAGGGTTGGTTTTAGCTTTTAAAGAGCTAAACAGGCCTTGACATTTTGTCTTCTTTCAAATCTGGCACCTGGAATCTTGCTCCAAATCCCTCAATTATATGAGGTATTGATGGCGAGTCCTTTTCTGCGGTGGCCCCTCACCTTGAGAGAACAGTCAGGCCCTAAAACAATGGCTTTTTTAAGGCATTTGGTCAAAGCATGGCTGTTCAATAATGTGTTTGGATTAATGTCTCCTGGCCTTTTAAACAAAAGGGGTAGTTTAATGGTGTGATTTCTGTAATTTGATTAAGTTTAAAGTCAGTGCTGCTTTGTAAGCTGCCTTGAGCTCCCCTGGTGAAAAAGGCAGGCATCTATAGTTTGAATAAATTAATAAATAAGATGACGTGCCGCAAGCATTTCAATGAACCAAAGCTGAAGGTGGATTTTTTCTCATCCTAAGGCAGTACTCTCTCCCCATTACACCAGATAGGAGAGATGGTGATAGGTTGAAACACCCCTCTTGATGGAAGAAAGGGGAGATGGGTCTCTTTTACAGTGAAGTCCTTTGCCCACATACTTGGGAGTAAGTCCAATTTAACTAAGTGGTACTGACTGCTGAGTAGATAGGATTGCATTTAAAAACAAAAACATACAATTCCTAACTGTTTCCCCTCCAGACAGATACACTGAGCCTTTGGACAGAAGCACATTTCAACAGACACAGCTTTCCCCTTCCTAGAGTCCCACAGTGGGGGGGCAGGGGGGCAAGAGAAGCTGTACCTGTTGAATATCTCCTCTCTTTTTAAGGTACAAAAGCAGGGAAGTGGGGGACAACAACCCTAGTTTAGAACATCACCTGCAGGGAAAGAAAAGTTTAAAAAGTAATGGGACTAGCAAGCGCGTTTGGGGATGAAGCAGGTGGCCAGGATCAGACCTCTTGGGTTCTGTAAAAGAGGCCCATCAACCTATGGATTAGAGAGAAGCTAGGACGCGGGTAGCGCTGTGGTCTAAACCACAGAGCCTAGGGCTTACCGATCAGAAGGTCGGTGGTTGAAATCCCCATGACGGGATGAGCTCCCATTGTTCAGTCCCAGCTCCTGCCCACCTAGCAGTTCGAAAGCACGTCAAGTGCAAGTAGATAAATAGGTACCACTCCAGTGGGAAGGTAAATGGCGTTTCCGTGTGCTGCTCTGGTGTCCATATGACCCGGAAGCTGTCTGTGGACATACGTGGGCTCCCTCGGCCTATAGAGTGAGATGAGCACGCAACCCCAGAGTCGTCCACGACTGGACCTAACGGTCAGGGGTACCTTTACCTTTACCTAGGACTGTAAACACACCAGACATTTAAAGCACACCCCCCCCAAATAATCCAGGGAACTGTAGTTTGCTAAGAGTTTGGGAATTGGAGCTCTGTGAGGGGTAAGCTACAGTTCCCAGGGTTCTTTGGGGGAAGCCAGGTGGATGTGGCCTAGGACAACCAAGGTCTCTAGAGCTGGGGTAGGGAACCTTTGGTCCGCCAGATGTTCCAGAACTTTGTGTAGTTCAACAACATCTGGAGGGTCAACTGTTCCCTGCACCTTCTCTAGAGGGATAAATTCATGGGGGTTTTAAAAAAAGAAGAAAACACTTCCCTATCCCCTCTTCTTCCCTCATGAACATGACTCAGCAGAAACACTTCCTCCAGAACACTGACGCAAGTGGGGGGGGGGAAGAAAACTCAGGATGATTCAGCAAAAAAGTGTCTTTCCTTCCTTTTCCTCCCCACTCCCCTTTGTTATTGTTCTCAAGCTGGAGGCCTTGAGGCTGTTCTGCCTATCCACCGCTGCCCCCTGAAAATAACTAGCTAGCAATGTGTGGGATGCAGCAGCCAGGAGACAGAGATCTTCTAATTCCAGCAAAATGAGAATCCTCTTTCTCAGGCCCATTTGCCATGGAAGCTTCATGTTGTTGTTCGTGTTTTCAAAATATAAATTATACGGGGTAGTTTTGAGTCAATCGGGCACACGAGGCCCATACAATTTGTAGCAAAAGCTTAGGAAATTATCCCAAGCATTCCAGCTGAGATGACATGATTGATAATTAGCTGTCCACACATGCCTAAAAACAACCCACCCTAAGCACAGATACAGAGATATCCCTTCAATTTCACACCGCATCCAGTTTTGGACATTGTGATCAAAATTGGTGGGCTGTATTCATTGTTCTACCCTAGTAGACCCATTGTAACGAATAAACCTAAGTTAGTCATCTTAATGAACTTCAGTGAGTCTACTCTGGGTAGGAGTAGCACTGCCTGCAACGCTTGGCACACCCTTGTGTTCAGCTGTTTGCTTTTTGCAATATTTATCACAGGTGTTTTTGAAGAAGTCAGAATACAACACTTGATGAAGACATGCATTTTCTTGGATAGTTTTCTCTACAGCTTCTGTTAAACAAGGCTTTTCTGTCCATTCGAACCAACCCAGTCCTGGTTCTCTCTGCACCCCCACGAGGTGTCTTCTTGGGTTCAGCTTCGTCATCGTCATGAAAACAAGTTGGAAGAGGAATCGGAAGTTGGGTGGACGTGAGGAGCTCAGCAGTGCAGTGCGGATCTTGCTGTCGGCCATGACCCCATGACATGTTTAACTGCATGATGCTGGGACTGAAACTGTATGAGGAAGCTGGGCATATGATGGGATGGGTCTTAGAACTGGCCTGAAGTGGCATAGTAAGGGTGAAGGTCAGGGAGGATCTCATCTCTCTCTCTTGCTTCTCTATCTGCCTGTCATAAGGAGTGCAGGGTATGCAGAATTTCTGCAAAGGTCAGCTTTGTGGGGCGGCAGCACACGATAGCAGAATGTGTTGTGGTGACAAATAGCGAAAGAGGAAGCTTAGAAGCCAAAAGATCTCCGGTAAGAGAATTGTTATTTAGCTAGTTTTTGTTTCAAAGATGGTCTCCCCGTTCCCAAAAGTATCTCTACAGATCTGGGGTAATGGAGTTTGCGGGTGCAAAGGCACCCATAACTACTAGAATTAGTGACTGTTAGAAATAAATAAAGGGGTAGAATTTAGCTGATTTAGGAAGCATTGAATGGAAGTTTCCAGGCCAGTGGAAAAATACAGGATATGCTCCTTTTCCAGACCAGGGCCTCGCCTGAGATAAAAGTCGCTAAGAATGACCAAAAGTGCTTGAAGCAAGTCATTCACACATCAACAAAAAGGTGATGTCACCTAGGAAAAATGTGTCCTTTTATAAAGCAGAGATCTGGAGGAGTGGGGGGGGGGCAGGCAGAAGGGGAGGCGTTGTGTTTTGGGCAAGGTGTTCTGCGAACAAGAAGGAAGAAGTGGGGAGAAGTCTGTGGGGGGCAGATGCCATGAGGGCTGGCTAGAGACAAGCTGGGGCAGAGGCACAGAGATGGTGCTTAGAAAGCCTCTGAGTGCCATGCTCTTTCTGTTGTGAAGGACAGTCCCTTCTTGAGACGCAAGGGCTCTAAACTCTGCACTCCCTCCATCTGCACCCAGGTTGTAAATATGTGTCAATAAACCATTTTTCTTAAGGATACAACAGTCTTGGCCACGTCTTGTTTCCCAACAGAAACACAAACCCTGGGTGAGCGCCTGGGACTCCCTGGGATCTTGCTCCTGTTTGTCAGAGATTGGGGGAGGATCACAACCTTTGTAACATTATGGTTTGCTAGATTCAGGTTGCTCTGACGCAGTTGAAATAAAAAATAAAAACAATAGTCCAGTAGCCCTTAGGGACCAACTAAGTTTGTTGTAGGTATAAGCTTTATTATGGTTTGCTGTTCATCTCCCTCTCTCTGTAGTTCCTGATCGCGTGGTGGCAGCAGGAGGCCCCATTAGCTAAAGTGATGCTTCAGGTTAAGAACAGTTTTGGGTTAAGAACAGTAGTTATGAACACTGTAGTTGTTTATCTGTTTGACATCTGACAGGAGAACATTTCGCAGGGTAGGTGCCACTACCGAGAAGGCCCTATGCCTGGTTCCCTGCAATTTCATGTCTTGTAGTGAGGGAACCTCCAGAAGGCGCTTGGAGCTAGATAACATGGCAGGCATCTCCCAAGCACAGCACCTCTCCAGGCCTATATTTGGTCACCTGCCCTTGAATCCAGCTCTGGCAGGTGTATATTTCACGGGCACTGGAAGGGTGCCCATGTCATGAATTTTACAGGGGGATGGAAATCCATATTAACTGACTGTTGATAAGGTCAGCTGCGTTTGCAGCGTTATGGGTTTGTGGGTGCCAGACCTCTAAGCCCTATAATCCTTGAAAGTGTTTTAAAATATAAATCAGGTTAGCTTCCTTATGAGGTGATTGCCTGGGTGAAGGGCCATTAAGAAAACAACATAAAGGTGATGGGCCTTTAAAAGAGCAAAAGAGGGGGGTATCTGTGCCAGATGGCAGGTGGGTAGGACCCCTCCTCCATCTCACAAATAGGGAGAAGGATAAAAGCCAGTTGAGATTTTGCTGTTATGTGAAAAAAGAAACAGGAAAAAAGCAGCAAGCAAAGGGTCAGAGAGCAATGCTTGATTTCTGCTGGAATATCGTCTTAGGCTCAGGTTGTATATATGTATAAATAAAACAAATATCATAAAGACATCACAGGCACTTTTGTGTCTCATTGTCCAAAAGCAAACCCAAACCCTGGGTGAGAGCTTGGAACCCTGGGATGTCGCAGCACTCAAGAGATTGGGGTGGGGCACAACAACTCAAGCATTTACTTTGTGTTTGTTCATGGAGTTCAGCGAGTCTGCGTATCAATAACAGGAAGGAAAGTTCAGGGAAAACTGGCCGAGCTCTCCTTTTATTGATCAAAGTTCTTTGAGAAAATAAAATAAAAAGGGAGACTTTAGATTCACACACACCTTTACAGGCTGCGATGGAAGGATAACAAAGGGAGGAGGTGGGGAGACTGGCAGTTGTCCAAAGTGACAATAGAACGTTGTTCCTGAGCTGAAGGCCACAAATACAATGCACACTGCTCAAGGACTAATTCTAGGGACTATCTATATTGGCAAAAGCCTTGCTTTTTCTCACACTTGAGTTCTGTCTTGTGGTCACAGGACTAAAGGCAAGGCCAGGTAGATAAGAGCAGGTCTGGTTCTTGCCCCAATACAGCATTATCTTCCCCAGTAGGAGTGAATGGCAGCAATTAATTTATGAGTCTTCTTGGAATGGGCGCAGTTCCCTGTATTGGATCAGCCACCCATCACTCCTGCAGGAACTTGACAAGTTTGTCTTCCCTAGCAGCCACCCAGGGTCTCCAGGAGAGAGGCCTCTAACATCACTGGCTACCTGATCCTGGAGATGCCCCAGCCACGGGGGCCAATGGTCAAGGGCAATGGGAGTTGTAGTCCAGCAACACGTGCAGGGCTACAGGTTCCCCCATCCCCATGGTGTGTAGGTCTCCTCAGAAGGAAGCCTGAGAAGCGACTCCCAAATAAGTTTAAAGAGGATTCAAATAATAATAATAATATACCATAAAAGGACTATAGGCCAAGCACACGAATCAGTGAAATCATTTATAAAAATGTTATACTGCTGAACTAGTTGGTTAGGCATCAACCTTACCTGTGCAGGATCTTATTTCTGAGTTTCTCCAAGTGCCTTTCTGGGATATTGCAAGCAGAACAGCCTATACTTACGTTTTGTTTACAAACTGTACTTATCTTACATCCTCATTATTGCCCAAGACTGCAAATTCAAGCAACTGTGAATACCTTTGAAGTGGAGCTTGACTTTCTTGCTTGTATGGAGGAACAGAGGCAAACTATGCTGTTCTTAAAAATAACAAACATATACCGAAATCACTCCACCCACAGCTGTGCTTGAGAGATAAGGGCTCTGCTATTGCTAACCGCAGAGCCTCTTACCCTACGTCAAGCCTCCTGCAGCTCATAACTTGAAAGCAACGTTGGCTTTCCTTGGACAGTTGCATAAATTGAAAGTTCCCCCCTCCCGTGTGTGTGTGTTAAATAACTGGCTTCCATCAGAATCAAAATACCACTGACACACTTGATTCCTCCACACACTGACACAGATGTAAGGGGCAAACTTGGATGTAGGGACATCAGGCATGGGTTTTAAAACTGGATTTGCCAACACTTAGCAGAAAATGTGGCATCTCTCTTAAATAGCAAAAAGGGAGGCTGTGGGATGCTAACGTCTTCTCCCTGCAGTCCACTGCCTAAATCATCCTCTTTCTCTCCCGCCCCCAGTGACTCAAATAACGGGAGGGAGCCCAGCTAGGAAAAAAGTTTATGGGACAACAGTCCCCATCAGACCAACCATTGTAAGGGGCCTAGGGAAGGTTTTGTCTTTGCCGCTACTGCTGCCGCCTCCTGCTGCTTGGGAGAGGCCCATGGCTTAGTGGCAGAGCACATGGGAGATGGGAGATTTGGAAGGTAGCAGTTTTCGCCACCATTGCTGGTACAAGATTGAAGTGCCCTGCTGTGGAAGGGGAGAGGAGCTTCCCCTCCCATTTCAGAGCAACGTGGAATTTAATCTAAGGTAGCCAAGGTGCAAATGGAAACAGGGCAGGTTTTAAATCCAAGTAAATTAATTAGGAACAAAAGTTTCCTGCATTTCAGGGCTTCCAAACTTGGGTCTCCAGCTGTTTTTGGACTACAGTTCCCATCATCCCTGACCACTGGGTCCTGCTAGCTAGGAACGATGGGAGTTGTAGTCCAAAAACAGCTGGAGACCCAAGTTTGGGAGATCCTGAACGAGATGGCTCTCATGGTTCCTTCCTCCAACTCTACAATTTTATGAGTTTTGGCCCTGGCTTCATCCGCCATCAGCATGTGGCCCCGGACAAATTATGCCCAAGGGAAAACGGCCCTTGCAAGGAGGAAAAAAAGAGTTGACTGCCTAAGACAAGAGTGTTTGCCTTTCAGCAGTGACGATACCCCTTGTTTGGACATTGCAAACCTCCCCCCTTAAAACCCCAGAAAAAAACACAAGGCGAGTTTAAACGGGTGAACCCTTGTTTATTGGAATCACGCCAACTGAGTGGTGGCAGGTACAGCCCCCCTTGAGTGGGGCCTGGCCAGAGTGACGGAGGTGGGTCTTGCTTCTGTGGGTTCACGGAAGGGGTATTGCGCTCTTGGGGATGAGGGAGGGAGAGGGAATCAGCTGCTGCTCTCTCCCAGGGTGTGCTTGTCAAAGAGGTATTCGCCAAGACCTCCCTGGGATGCCCCCAGCCGCCGGAGGTTGGTGACGTGGTCGCCCAGGACTTTGATAGCTTTCACTTGCTCGTCAAGGTAGTGAGTTTCCAGGAAGTCACAGAACTGTGGAGATAGAGAGAGAAGACAGGGTGAAATGCTTGGTTAGGCAGGTCTACCATCAAAGACTTGAGACAACACCCAGAGCACTTCCAATGAGCTCTCCCCCCAACTGTTTACTTCTGAAGCTGTCTCTTCTACTGTAGGGTTCACCTTGGATCAGTGGCAATCTGACATTCAAGTTCTGCTATTTTATTTTTCTAAAAGGTATGGCAGTTTTATTTCAGGACTACACTTAATAACAGGGAAGGGGGCCAGTAGTCCTCCGGGTATTGCAGGACTATCACCCTTCCTGATCATTGGGCCATGCTGACTGAGGTTTACGGGGCTTGGGAATCAAATGACTTTTGGAGAGCCGTCCTTGCTTAAATGCAGTGCAAAGGATTCCCCCCCCCCCTTCTCTGCATTCTGCCTCCTGCCCCACATGATGTGAATAGCAGCTTTTCCGTAGATTTATGGGTGCTGCAGCTGCTACAACTATTTCTGCCCAGGAGGGTAGCAGGAAGACCTATTAGGGTCTTGGCGTAACATCTCAGGGCTTGCAGAATCAGAGGCAGGATGCAGAGATGGCTGGACCACTGATGAAACAGTGAAGCAACATTGTGCAAATCCAGTAACTTACCAGTACCTCTGAGGCAAAGTAGGTAAAAGGCATATGTGCAAGGACAGTAACGGCTCAAGACAGGACTCCTAAGCCTATCATGACCCCATGGATACTCACATGTGGGTCTCCCTGGCTGCTTGCCAGTTGGTGCAGATCCAGGAGGGCCTTGTTCACGTTCTTCTCCAGCTGAAGGGCTGCCTCCATGGCATCAAGAGTTGTACCCCAAGCATCCTTTTCTGGCTTCTGTAGAGACAGAAAACAAATATAAAATTATAGAGTTCCATAACAAACTGGCTTTTGAAGACTGGCTGCTGCTGGCTTCCCCAAGGCCAGAGGCAGGATTCGAACCCAGGGTCAACATGCTATTTTTGCCCAGCTCACATAGAAGGGTTTGAGGCCCTAACAGGCCTTGAGACAGAACCACCACCTGGGAAGTCCTGCAGTCGCTGCTCTCGGCATCTCTGGCTAGAAACAGGGCACCCCACCAGATTTGTACCTTGATGTCCTGCAGGAGGACCCGACCACCGCGCTGGCTCTGGAACTTCAGCAGCTTCTCGGCATGCTCCCGCTCCTCGTGGGACTGTGAGCGGAAAAAGGCAGCCACGTGTCGCAGGGCAACGTCATCCCGGTCGAAGTAGGAAGACTGGAGAAAGGGAACAGGAGGAGACGCTGGGTTACGTTGGGGAGATCCTAGCCAGACTGCGGACAAGTGAGCAGATGAAAAAGACCTTCAGATCTGGGGAAGTGTTGTGGGCAGGGAAGGAGGAGGCCTGGTCTGTTAAGAGAACGAATTGTTCCCACAATGCCTCAGAAGCTTGGAAGTTCTGTAAAAGAAGAACCACCCTATGGGAAGCAGGGGAAAACCCTCAAGTTCTTCTGCATAAGTTGTCTTCTGTAAACCCAAGCTGGCGTCAACCAGAAGTTGGGCATTTAGGGTTGATGGTTCCATGCTGCATAACACTCTTCTAGCAGAGATTCAGCAGGCACCCTCACTTTTGACTTTCTTACAGACTTCTTTATGCCAACAGGTCTCTGCAGTTGTTTAAAAATTCCGCGAGTAGCCAGTCTTTTATTAATGATTCTTTTGTACTGCTTTTGTTATTTTGCGTTTTTATATTGCTGTGCACCACCTTGAAGATTTACGAGAGGGCAGTATACGAATACTTTTACTTTGTAAAAAAACAAAACAAAACTCTTGAGTCAGTGAAAGTCCACACCACTACAAAATGTCTCCCATTTAGCCACGTGCCAAGACTACAGAGAAGACACTTGTCTGCAGTTTGCTACCAGGCACAAGCAGAGCAGGACAGGGGGCCCCTCCAGACATCCCTTTCCGTTGTGCCTTCATGATGATTTCACAGTTCTGCAGAAGGCGCCTCCGACACATGAGAAAACAGGAGGTGCTGTGCAAGTTTGTGTTTGTGTTGTTGTTTTTTAACCTCTCTCTCTCTCTGTCTGTCATACACACACAGTTTAACTGCATCAGCCCAGAAATTTATTTGCAAAAAAATGTTTTCTCCTGTTGCAGGAAGAGAGATGGGGATAACTGGCAAATGTCCTAAGGCTACAAAAAGAAAAGAAGAAGGAGGAGAAGAAGAAATGGATATCCCCATCCAAGAGACGCTACATATGACAAACTTGAATTGGCAAAAAGGCTGTAAACAGTCACCAAAAAAACCCACCACCCTAATAATATTTTTTTAAAAAGAAGATTAATGGGCAGGGATCCACAAATCCTGCATGCCTAGTATTGCAGAGAAATGGGTGAGTGTGGGAGAGGGATATGGAAAAACGTGAACAAGAACACACAAGTTTTGAATGGAGAATCTGTACTTCTTCCAAGTCTGGAAAGTATCCAGGGGATAAACACTATTTTGAAGGGGGAGGAGGAGGAGGCGAGACTCATTGAATGGAGCCCATTGGTGTTAGGGGAGGGTAGGCAAGCCTCAAGTGTGGACTAACCTCAAACTGTATGCAGATTGTAAAGCAACTGAACTGACCAACCCGCAAAGCAACAGGACACAGTTAGGGAGAAAAAAACCCAACCCACATACAATGGGGGAAGGAAATGTATAAAGAGCCATGGGGCAAGAAGGGGGACACTGAGCAGAGTGCCCTGGGTGCAAGAGGCTCCCCTCTTAAAAATAAAGTATATAGGGGATGGAACCTGCAGGAGCCCGAGGGGGCAGAGTTCTGGTGAAAGTTTGGCAAGGCACCCTTGAAAGACTGCTAGCATCACTCTCTCACACACAGTCCATTTCCCACAGAGACATAAAGGTGTGGGCATCAGAAGTTACAGAAAGAAACAGTTGTTAACTGAAGCCAAAGCAAAAAAGAAGAACAACACACACACACCCCTTTCCATCTTCCTATACTGGAAATGGGTCAAATAGAGATTATAGGTTGGGGGACAAGAAGACGCTATTAGGTCTGGGAAGAAGAGAGAATAACTGTCATGGGATGTTCTTTTTAATCACACCACCCTAGAAGCTTATCTCTGCCTCCCACACTTGTTGATCCACCCAAGACGGGGCTTGAACACACCATGGGCAACTGGGAGACAGCAATGGGTGGTGGGGGGAGAGATGGAGAATGCAAGAATGGTGTTTTATGCCAAAGAGAGACGCAAGGCTGTGTAGGCAGGCTGATCAGCAACTATGGGATGCCAAGCACCACCACCATGACCCCTAGGCCTAAGAAAGAGAGAAAGAGAAAATGAGTATGTATTTTTGGAGAGTAGCAAGAGGACAATGACCAAGACTAGGGGAAGCACTAAAAAGGAAGTGAAAGAGTGTTCGTTTGAAAACAAAGGGAAGGAAGCAAGCAGAGGCAGCCAGAACTCTCAAGACAAAGTCCCTCCCATTGTTCTTGCGGCTGCTTTTCCCCTTGCAAGGAAACAAAAGTGATGAAAATGGAGACTCCTAACAAGGGAGAAGAGAGCATGGTGTTGCTGGGCTCTTCTCCGGCCCCGTTTAAACCTGCTACCTAGCCATGAAGCTCTCTGGGCGACTTCAGGCCCTGAGCCACCACCTCTTGGGGTTGTCGTGAGCTTCCAACGGGAAGGTGGGTGGGTGGAAGACCATGCCTGCTGCTACCTTGAACTCTTTAGAACAAACGTGGGATTGAAAGAACGCGGGGCAAGTGGAATTGGTGTCCTCCGGGGTTCTCTAGCCACGCTCCCTTTTCCCCAGGGAACAGGGCCAACTGATTACAGAATTGTGGAGTTGGAAGGGGCACCCAGAGTCATCTAGTCCAACCCCCTGCAATGCAGGAATGAGGCTGTGACCCGGGGGCTCTGCACCCCAATATACCACCACCACCACGTCGCCGACACACCCTGACCCCTTGCTCACCATGGACAGATAGACGTAGCTGGCGTACAGCTCCATGTTGACCATGCGGTTGACGGCGGCTTCGCAGTCGCGGTGGTAGTTCTGGCGGACCTGGGACTCCATGGCGGCGGGGAAGAGCTGCGAGGCGTCGGCGGGGGTCTCTCTTCGCTGGCTGGGCAGCTGCTGGCAGCTGGTCTCTCCGCGGGTCAACTCAAGCAAGGATAGCAGAAGAAGCAAAAGGGAATCTCCTTTTTTTTTTTTTTTGGCTGTTTTGTTTGCTGAAGAGGGAAAAGAGAGGGGAAAAAGAAAAAGAGGCTGGTGGTGGAACCGGTTCCGTTCAAACACTGTTGAAGCAAGAACCGAGCTCTGCGGGGACAAAGGGATCGCGGGCGCTTTTATAAGGCCGCCGGGCAGCGAGAGGGACGTGCGCAGCCACCAATGACCGGCCCTTCAGCGCACGCCGAGGCCGAGTGTTTGCGAAAGGCGGAGTCTGGGCAAAGGGGAACCCAGGCGTCCGAGCGCGCGGCCCTCCCTCCCTGCCTGGCGCACGTGACGGGCTCGGCTTCTCCTCCGCCTCAGTCGAGAAGCGCGCGCTATCTTTGCGCACACCCCGCATCGAAAAAGACCGCGTCACACTGTAGTTGCTTTGCGCCCGCTACGAGCGGTATTCAGGATGGAAACAGAGAATTCAACAGGAAAAGCTTTCCCCAGCGGAGTAATGCACATTCTCCTCTAAAAGGGGGGTGGGGTGGATTACCATTGAGGGCAGAATTTAAAATTACCTATCTGAACGAACCACCGCCAAGGGAAATCGCCGTTTCCAACCCAATTCTTGTCCCACCATGTAGCCCCGGAAGACCCAGCAGTCCTGGCTTTCACTGCTCATAATTCACTAATCTTTCATGTAGAAGAAACAGACCGCATACACACCACATGTTGAAAGCACTTGGGATGTCCCACAGAATCCTGGTGATAAAAGAATTAGCGACCCAAGGTGTTTATTTTTTATTTTAATCATGTTTCAATGCTTCAATTTTAATTGCACTTAACTTTCAGATAGAATGCTTTAGGCTTGGGTTTTGTGTGTTCTGTATTTGTGACAATGTACCTCCTTACAGCTGTATTCCACCTCTCCTTATCCAACCCCGATAGTGGTACAAATGGCAGAATGTTTTGCTAAGTCTATCATGAGTCAGCAACAAGAGTGTTAATTAGCTATCCTTGAATCTCTCTGAGATCCTGGAAGAGGAGTGGGTGAGGATTTTAAAGGTGCTCATCTCTCCCCAAGGAAGGCTTGGCTACCAGGGTACAAATGTGTGACATCCGAGACCTAGAATGGTCAAATGGCCTGGACACATTGGGCCACATTGTGGGGGTGACGATATCTGTATGGCTTAGCCATGTATGTTTTACTGCTCATGGCCTGTAACCTTTCCTGATGTATGTTTAAGAATGTTTTATGACTCTTTTGTGTGCTGGGTTTGAACTACTATATAAGCTTTTATTCTAATGTGCCTTGGGGCAGACTTTCTTAACTGGCACATTGAGCGAGCTCTGTCCTATTGTAATAGCTGCAATAAATCCTGGATGCTGGACTCAAGAATTAGTTTCCTTGGTTCTGTGATTTATTCAAAAAGGCAGTTGTTCCTCACCTGGGTAACAAACAACGTGGTGTTACTACACTGGGAATTAGTTTGTTAAGGGTGCTGGGAATTGTAGCTCTGAGTGAACCACAGTTCCCATAATTACTGTGGGTGTGCTTTGTAGGTATGGTGTGCACACGCTATCTTTTCTTTCCCTGCCTTCCCTTTTTGGTAAATCCCCCACCCTTAACTTCTCTGCCCCCAAATTGTATGGCTTCAATATGTAGCTTGCTGTTATTCACTTCAGGGCCTGAGGAGGTTGCAAAGGAGGGAGAACTGGGCTGGATGTAACTTCTCCCTCACTGCATCCCTACAATGGGAAAAGCTCCCCTTGCTGTATTTCACCCTTCATTGCAATTATTGGAAGGTAACAAGAGCCTGGCTGCACCCTGAGTCTGAGGGTAGGAAATCTAAATGCCCGACCTTAGTCCATCTTAGGTGAAGAGGCTCAGATATGTCTATTAAATCCTTCTGTATAACTGCTTCTGTATAACTGCTAAGTATCTGTGCTATTACGACTTCTTTAAAGCCCATAATTTTTTTATTACTTCAGGGTGTATTCGTCAACCTTCTTGTTAACAGTTCATAGTTTCATAACACTTGTGAGAGTTTGCACTTGGCAGGCTTCTAAATTTGTAAACTTGTAAACAGTTGAGTGAAAAAGGCAACTGTTTAGGCTTGCACAGGATCACAGCTAACAGCATTAAAAGGCATATAGTGGAACCTTGGTTCTCAAACTTAATCCATTCTGGAAGTCCGTTGGACTCCTGAAACCATTCGAAAACCAAGGCGCGGCTTCCGATTGGCTGCAGGAGCTTCCTGCACTCTAGCGGAAGCCGTGTCGGACGTTCGGCTTCTGAAAAATGTTCGCAAACCAGAACACTTACTTCCAGGTTGCAGCGTTCAGGAGCCGATTTGTTCGACAACTAAGCCGTTCGAGAACCTAGGTACCACTGTATAAACGATTCATGTGAATGAAATATGTTGTAGTATCCCAGGATGTCTTGGGATCAGACACATAAAGGTGTCTGCAGCTCTGTGGCAGAACACGTGCTTTGCATGCAGAAAGTCCCATGTTCAGTCCCCGGCTCTTCCAGGAAGGCTGGGAGATACTCTGACTTTGGTGTGACCTTGGAATCCCTTCCAACTCTACAGTGCTACGACTCCCTGCCTAAAATCCTGGAAATCCTCTGCCAGTCGGCATAGGGCATTGCTGACCTAGATGGACCAGTGTTCTGACTCTGTGTATAGCAGCCTCCTCCTATATGTTCAGTCCTGGTTGCCCCTGGTGAAGCCTAGAGTTTTAGGTTCAAATCGTCTCTCCTCCCACAGAACCCAGGAGTTCTGTCTTTTTAACTCTTGCCCTCTCTGATTTGATTTCCACCCACAGAATTCAGAAGCCAGCATCCTAACCCTCTCAAATTCGGTAGAAAATAAGAAGCGTGTGGCTGGATCAGGCCAAAGGCCCATTTAGTCCAGCACCCCACAAGGGCCACCGACCCCATGTAGCGACTGCCTTTGCCCTGAATACCCCCTTCCCAGATATCAGGGAATCAGGGGTGAGGATCGTGGCCACTACATATATTGGCTGGCTACTCAACCAAGGCAAAATGTACGAGTCCCTAGTGACCACCCTAATCACTCACGTGAGGAAATAAGTCACACTTGGCTCAGACGGACTTGCAATTAAACATACTTAGGATGAGTCTGCAAATCTCGACGTATGATCCTCCCCCTTAACCGCCCCATGACATCTCTCTTCTTCCACACCACACTGGATTTCTCTGTATTTTCAAAGATGCAGAGGATCCTCTTCTTCCCACCCCCACCCCCCGTTTCAAATGAACTTTGTGTGTAGTGACAGTCACAAGGCTTGACTCTGCTCTTTCATCAGCACCATTGAGTCAGCAAAACCCAGGGTTGTAAAGTGTCAAGAAGGCTGGATAAATTGGGAAATTACCAAGGCCTACGTGAGGCCCAGCCCTGACGGGATCATGTTTCCACTCAGCCGATAAAACTGGCTCAAACTGGATTAGCTGGCGTCAACATGCCCGTGGCAAACCGCACTCTCCACCTCGATCTGTGCCCCTCATTAAAACTCAGGTATCAACCTGTTTCTCATCAGCAGACCAGCAGCCTAGTCTTTATTTTCAAATTCTAGGTTCTGTGAGGCGAGTGCAGAAGCAGAGGTCAAGGAATACCAGGGCCTTGTTTCTCTCTCTCTTTTTCTAATGCTTTTTCCAAACTGATAAGTCAGCAAAGCCTGTAACGGAGGCCCTGAGGCATGAAAGTTATTAATTGCTAATTAAAAGCCACTAACGGCACCCATGGCTTGCTGACTTGGGCCTTTTCTATCTTGTGGCCAGGACTGTATCGCCTTAATTGGACTCATTAACAGATGACATCTTTGGGGTTACAACCCGTAATCTCTCAGGATAAATGTTATTTTGCTGAGCATGGCAGGAAAAAAACCAACCCCAATGCTAGCTATAGTTCATATGGAGGAAGGTGCCTGGCATTTCAGGAGGCTGACGAAGGTGTTAATCTGTGCTCCGCAAGTGGATTTGCTGGCAGGGCAATCTGTAGCTCAGAGAGTGTTGGTCTACGACTTGGAGGGAACCAAGGTTCGAATCCCCACTCAGCCATGAAACTCACTGGATGAGCTTGGGCCTGTCACCATCTCTTAACCTAATTTACCCCTCATAGGGTCATTGTGAGGATGAAATGGGGAGGAGAAGAACCATGTTCACCACCTTGAGATCAGGGGAAGATAAAGGCGGTACAGTGGTACCTCGGGTTACAGACGCTTCAGGTTACAGACTCCGCTAACCCAGAAATAGTACCTCGGGTTAATAACTTTACTTCAGGATGAGAACAGAAATCCCATGCTGGTGGCACGGCAGCAGTGGGAGGCCCCATTAGCTAAAGTGGTACCTCAGGATACGAACAGTTTCAGGTTAATAACAGACCTCCAGAACGAATTAAGTTCTTAACCCAAGGTACCACTGTATAGAAATGTAATAAATGAATGAATGAAAATCCTTTCCTTCTGCAGGACACTTGAAACATTCCTCTTAACACCTGTGTGCATGTGTGACAGACAGCTGTTAGCCCACTAATGACAATATACCATGGTACCTCGGGTTAAGTACTTAATTCGTTCCGGAGATCCGTACTTAACCTGAAACTGTTCTTAACCTGAAGCACCACTGTAGCTAATGGGGCCTCCTGCTGCCGCTGCGCCGCTGGAGCACAATTTCTGTTCTCATCCTGAAGCAAAGCTCTTAACCTGAAGCACTATTTCTGGGTTAGCGGAGTCTGTAACCTGAAGCGTATGTAACATGAAGTGTATGTAACCCGAGGTACCACTGTATATAGAACACCAGTCAAAAAGCCAGACCCCTTTCACCCAGCCTCCATGTACTGACAGGAAGACTTCTTGCCACAAGCAACAACAGCCTCTTCCTTGCATGTATCTCAACAAATCATCTTCAGAAATCCTGATCTGGGGCTTCTGTTTAATGTTCTGTCATGTTTAAATTACATTAATATATGTTAAGCTACCGATCACAGCCTGCCATCTGAGAACTTGTCAAGTTACAGTATTACAGTTAAGCAGGCTGAATGTGCCTAGCGGGTTGAATTGCCCAGTAGTCACAACCAGCTACCTCAGATTCATGGGTTAGGAGAAAGAGCTCTATGGAGAGAGGATGCTTGACTTCCAGACAGGGCTGAGTCCTTAGTGCCTCAGCATTGCCAAAGGGCTCCTTGGCACACCTGAGTTTTCCAGTTTGAACCTTACGACAGCCCTGTGAGGAAGGCTAGGCTGAGGGACAGCAAGGGACCCAGTATCCTCATGGCTGAATAGACATTTGAGGTTCTACTGCTACAATAAGAGTCCAGTACTCTAAACTGTACACTATACAGTGGTACCCCGGGTTGCATACGCTTCAGGTTACATACGCTTTAGGTTACAGACTCCGCTAACCCAGAAATTACCTTGGGTTAAGAACTTTCCTTCAGGATGAGAACAGAAATTGTTCTCCGGCAGCGCAGCGGCAGCAGGAGGCCCCATTAGCTAAAGTGGTGCTTCAAGTTAAGAACAGTTTCAGGTTAAGAATGGACCTCTGGAACGAATTAAGTACTTAACCAGAGGTACTACTGTACTGGAGAGAGAGAGAGAGAATAAAAGTTTCCTTTTTTTACTTTCTGATTATTTTGGTCAGGGAAAAACCCTCCCAAACCAATTCAATTCCTTCCCACACTTCCCAGACCATAGGAGCCAAGCACAATTTACGATAGTAGCAATGGTGTTTCGCAGGCTCTTTCCTTCTAGTTGAAACAGGTTCCAGTTTAGTATTGTGTTCTGCAAGAGAAGAGCAAGCACTGAGTCATTCTGGTGTCAGCTCACTCACAAAGATATTATATCAGCAGTAGTAGCCATGTGTTCTCTAAATGTTATTTTGTAAACTTTGCAAACTGATGTTTAAAGTATCTCCCAAGCGACTGGGCAGGGGGGGGGGGGAGAGAGAGAGACTCGTCTCTTCCTATCGAAGAAGTACCCCCAATCTCAGGGTATTGTGACTATGTTGTCACTTTAACCTTGTTTATTTATATTTAATTTTATTTAATAAAATCTATATACCACTTGACTGTTTAAAACAACAACCACCTCAAAGAGACCTGCAGGTACAGGGCTGTATACAGATTTAAAATATATGTACAAATAAAAAAGACAATTGAAATATCCTTAAAAAAGTTAAAAGCAACTATTTAAAAGATATAATAATAATAATAATAATAATAATAATAATAATAATAATTGAAATAAACTATAAGCTAAAAACCAGATTAAAACACTTGTCAATGATATACCTATCCAAAGTGTGTTTACTGAATTCAGACACCACACAGTATTAAACTGGCTTATCAAGTAAGGGTTTATACAACTCTCTGGCATGACTCTTGATGCAGGCCAGCAGCAGGGTCCACTCTTGTCCAATGCCGATTTGCCATTAATAGGCGGCCACACAGTTAATTCACATGAACATAATGCTGGCCATAAACCACAGTCACATTGGTTGCTCTGCCCACTTCGGCCTCTTGACCCTGCCCGTCACTGGCAAGTGGCCCCCAGAAGCTTGCCCAGAAAAGAATGTGGCCCTTATGTCTCCCATCCTTGGTTTACACTGCACGTCCCGGTCTGGGCTGTTAGTCTCCTCACCACTTCTCATGTGAGTTAACAGACCACAACCCCTGACTTCGCATTATGGCTGAATCAGGAACTGTGGCATTTCAAGCCTGAAAACGACTTACACAGGGCTCTGTCCAATGCTAGTCAGATTCAGAGTAGGCCTATTGAAATTAATGGGCATGACTTATGGAGGCCTGTTAAGTTCAATGAGTTTATAGCCCACCCCAAAGTTTGTTATTTGCTTATTGTTTGTGGTATGCTATGGCAAAATAAACCACAATCCCTACTTTGGACATAATGGTATGTCAGGGATCGTGGCTTAACTACGGTTTACTTAACAATGATTTAACCTGGTTTTCTGTGACGTGTGATGAAGCCCTCTGTTACTTGCATAATTTACTTTTTTGCTTCTAGGAGCAAAGTATGTATGAAGACCTACAGACTAATCATGGAATAACTTATGTCGTGGCAGCCATTCAGCTTCTGATGTTTTCCTCAAGTACTACTCATAGTCTTGTCAAGCCTATACTGTATTCAGTCTTAAGAACTAAAAACTTGCCCTTTTGATGAATGAAATTGTCCAAGGTTCTGAACCTCGTGTTTGTGTGCTCAGTTTGCCTTCAGAGATGCAAACTGCCCATGGAACAGTTTTGAAACAAGTAAACCTATTGGAAAAGAGTTGAAGCATCTGAAAGGCAGGCCAGGATCGGCCTAGGTTTGACAATTGTGGCATGCTTGCCCCCTGCTCGAACTCTTTGTAAAGTAAAGGTAAAGGGTAAAGGGACCCTGACCATTAGGTCCAGTCGTGGACGACTCTGGGGTTGCGGCACTCATCTCGCTTTATTGGCCGAGGGAGCCGGCGTACAGCTTCCGGGTCATGTGGCCAGCATAACTAAGCCGCTTCTGGCGAACTAGAGCAGTGCACGGAAATGCTGTTTACCTTCCCGCCGGAGCGATACCTATTTATCTACTTGCACTTCGTGCTTTCGAACTGCTAGGTTGGCAGGAGCAGGGACTGAGCAACAGGAGCTCACCCCATTGCGGGGATTTGAATTGCCGACCTTCTGATCAGCAAGCCGTAGGCTCTGTGGTTTAACCCACAGCGCCACCCGCGTCCCTCTTTGTAAAGTACCTACAAGTAATAATGGTTTTTAAGTTAGCCCAAGAGGCACCACAGCAGCAATTCAACAGAACAAGTAAACCCCAAAGAGAAATGTGATTCAGGGCCAGCTTAAAAATATGTTCACTCAATAGAAATGAAGGATACTGTTTTCTTTTGTTCATATACTTGTACTGAGTCACACCATTGGTGCATCTGGGCCAGTATTGTCTACCGTGGCTGGCAGCTCTCTAGCACTAGATCCTCCAGAATCTCAAACAGGAACCTATGGCTTCCGGATGTTGTTCAACTCCATGTCCCATCATCCCTGACCGTTGGTCTTGCTGGCTGATGCAGCTGGGAACTGCAGTCAAAATCATCCAATGGGCCACAGGTTCCCTATCCCTGCCGTAATGTCTAACTGGAGACAGTGAGAATTTTGAACCTGGAATAATATACCTGCAAAGAATGTGCTGTGGTGTAGTGGTTAAGAGCAGTGGACTCGTAATCTGGTGAACCGGGTTCGCTTCCCCGCTCCTCCACATGCAGCTGCTGGGTGACCTTGGGCCAGTCACACTTCTCTGAAGTCTCTCAGCCTCATTCACCTCACAGAGTGTTTGTTGTGGGGGAGCAAGGGAAAGGAGAATGTAAGCCGCTTTGAGACTCCTTAGGGGAGTGATAAAGCGGGATATCAAATCCAAACTCTTCTTCTTCTGATGTCTTCTTCTGAGAACGGAAGAGTCCTTCCACTCCTTGACTATAACTCTAAATAACGTCCCCGCCCTATAGATTCCTGCCCATATATGTCACTTATCCAGCCTCCCGGCTGCTGGATCCGGGCAGCCAATTGGTTCCTTAAGAAGGCCATGGCCCAGTCCACCAGTGTGTCAAACCAACTGGAACTGGACTAGAGTTGAGGAAATAAAGGAATGCTGCCACTCATTCAGTAGAGAGAAGCCAGACTTAACAGTAGTATAATACCTTTATTGTTGCTGGCATCCATCTGTCTCGAGAGACAATGGCGTGTGCCTCCGGGGGTGAAGTCAAAACTCTGCACTAGCAGCAGTGACCTCCCTGGGGTGCAAGCCTGGGTGGTATGTATGGAGGTCCAATGACAAGACTCTTGGACTCGCTGATGTGGCCCCAAAGGAAAGCAGAACAATACGTTTGGCTGCAGGAGTTGCCAGAAGGAGGCATACAAAGCATAATCTAACCATTTTAGGGACTCCACTCCAGATTTGTGTAGGGTTTACTCCTTAGCTTTTTCTTCTCCCAAAGATGTCCCACAAGGCAGCAGAGGCTTAGGACTGGAGAGTTCCTTCTTCTAGATGGGCTGCCTTCCCAGGTTGACAAGCCTTATCTGCCCCTCACCTCCACAGCATGTGTAGAAACCATCTTCTTGACCATTGGAACTCACTATTGTCTGCTCAATCCACTGGAGCCAGTCTTTTCATGCAAGGGAAGTCCCTAACTCATTGAGGGTTTGAGACCCATCGGCTACCTTCACCTCATTTAGCTGATCAGTCAAAGCCGTTCCCAGGGTGTGGCCACTGACCCATGCTGACAGCTTCTAGGAGCCACAGGTGAGAGCTGAGTGCAGAGTGGGGACTAAAGGTGAACAAAGTACCCCAGAAGCGGCATTATATGTCCCTCACCAGAGGTACTATAACTCTCCTAACACTCCTAACACTTTATGAGTAACAAAAAATACAGAGTAATGAATAACCTTTAGAGTTCACCAGGTGGAAAAATCAAAATTGGAAACAGAACTGTTAGATCCCAAAACTAAGATATTATCAAGAATGTATAACTTGCTGTTGAAATGGAATACTCAGGATGAAACGGTAAAATCTGCTATGATAAAATGGGCACAAGATGTTGGACATAACATTATGTTTGCTGACTGGGAACAGTTGTGGACCACAGGTATGAAATTTACGGCATGTAATGCCTTAAGAGAGAATATTATGAAAATGATATACAGGTGGTACATGACACCAGTCAAGCTTGCAAAAATATATCATTTGCCTGATAATAAATGTTGGAAATGTAAAGAAAATGAAGGTACATTCTTTCACCTTTGGTGGACGTGCCCAAGGATTAAGGCTTTCTGGGAGATGATTTATAATGAAATGAAAAAGGTATTTAAATATACCTTCCTGAAGAAACCAGAGGCCTTTCTCCTGGGCATGGTCGGCCAATTGGTGTTAAAGAAGGATAGAACTTTCTTTATGTATGCTACAATGGCAGCAAGAATACTCATTGCAAAGTATTGGAAGACACAAGATCTACCCACCCTGGAAGAATGGCAGATGAAGGTGATGGACTATATGGAACTGGCGGAAATGACTGGCAGAATCCGAGACCAGGGAGAAGAGTCGCTGGAAGAAGATTGGAAGAAATTTAAAGACTATTTACAGAAACATTGTAAAATTAATGAATGTTAAAATGATGTCGGAATGAAATGAAGTGGTTTTAGCAGCAATGTTATAACGGAGTATGTAAAAATGGATTGTTAACAGGTGAAAATGTAAAGCTATAATATATTAAGATAAAGAATTAAGATAAAAACAAAGAGGGAAAGTATTTGCTGAATTAACCATTTGAACTGGAATACAAAAAAGGGAGGTGTGAGGAGGTCAGGGAAATAAGTAAATGAAAGGCAAGACATGGAAAGATGGATTTATTTTTAATTGTTTCTATTTTTTCTGTATTTTGTATTTTCTGCTTCTTTTTTCTATTTCTTTTTTACTTTTGTAACTCTTTCTGAAATTCTAATAAATATCATTAAAAAAAAAAAAAAAGAGTTCACCAGAATTCTTCAGGCAAGATCTTCATTTTTCCCGCCAAAAATGGGTAAGGGCGTGAAGGAAATGAATTGGAGAGAGAGAATAAAAGTTGGCAGCTTATGACAGTCTTAAGGATATCACCCTAGATTCCCTCACTAGGGAGTAAGCGCCATTGAATTTAGTGGGACTTAATTCAGAGTAAGCATCGTTAGGCGTGTGCTGGAGGAAGTGGTTTGCCAGCCTGAGTTCAGTGGGACTAACTCCAAAATGAGTGAGAACAGGATTCCATATGGTATTTGGTAAATCCTAGTGTTCAATGGAGTTTACTCCCAGGTAAGTAAGCACAGGAGTGCAGTCTGTGTTTTCCTCACAACAACCTTGTGAGGTAGGCAAGTGACTGCCCCAAGTTGCCCCCAAGGGACTATTATGGCTGACAGATAGGGATGCAGCTGTTGGCACGTTCCTTGGTCAAAATGGACCTAAAATGTGTCCTCCGCGTTGTTAATTTGCCTCTAGAAATTGTTAGGTTACTGGAATGAGAAGGCACAGCTGTGTTGCAAAAGCCACCTGATAATCCGGATGACTTTTAAGCACCCACCCACAGCCTCTTCAGGGATGGCACTGCAGACACCCCTGCTTTGAAGATCCTTCCTTTGCTTCCCTGGGCGATGACTCTGTATAAAGAGTAGAAGATGACAAGGATCCAGCCCCAGTTGATCCCCATAGCAAACAGGTGCTCAGACACCTCAGCCAGGAGTTTCAGTGGGTTGTGACCTGCTACGCGTTCTGTCATGCTGAAAGGAGTGTGGAGTCAACAAGCTTAGTGAGGGGCCCAAGACTGAGGTGGGGAAAACCTCAGGCCCAGGGTCCAAATGTGGCCCTCCCGGACTTTCTGTCCGGCCCTCGGTACTCTCCCCGGGCCATGCCTGCTCCCCTTCGCATCCTACTTTGCCTGGGTGGAAAGTGTCCTTGAACTGCAAACATGCCTCTGGAAAGGGATACATATAGAAGTCTCTGATTTTTGCATGCACTGGGCTGCTGCCTTCCTTAAAGCAATAAGAGTAGCATCTGTTGCTCCACCCAGTACTGGACCCCCACCCCAAGTAGGCTGCGAACAAGGAACTGAGGCTGTTGGGGCAAAGAGTTACCCCGTCCCTGAATTAGCAGAGTTTAGGATTTGTGTCTCCGTCTGTCCCCTTTTGCCACTAACAGCCTCAATATGGTTTAAAATCAAAACACAACATCGAAACAATAAAGCGATAGAGGTAAATGCAGCAAAGCCAGTAGCTATATATAAAAACATGAAAGGGCTCAACATATCCCTATAAGCAGAAGAGGGCAGGTCAGAATAAAATACCTGGAGAGGATTTGCTTGACAACTGGAGGGTGAGAAAAGAGAGAAAAATGAATGAATCTGGGTGCTATCATGGAAAGTGTCCTTTCCCTAGCAGCCACCTTCTGAGAGGGAAGGAGGGAGACCCCTGGTGGTCAGGCTGCATTCTTGCATGGTCCATTGTTTAATACAGTGGTACCTCGGGTTACAGACGCTTCAGGTTACAGACTCCGCTAACCCAGAAATAGTACCTCGGGTTAAGAACTTTGCTTCAGGATGAGAACAGAAATTGCGCTGTGGCAGAGGGAGGCCCCATTGGCTAAAGTGGTACCTCAGGTTAAGAACAGTTTCAGGTTAAGAACGGACCTCCAGAACAAATTAAGTTCTTAACCTGAGGTACCACTGTACCATATTGGCTCGAATATAAGCTGTACTCCCTCCCCGCCCCCCAATTCTGATTGTGAAAAGTTAAAAGTGCGGCTTATATTTGTGACCTTACCAAAATCGGCTTGGAGTGGGCTTATCGCAGGATGTTGCCTGGTTTCAGCTGGGCCGGCTCCCAAAATGGCGGCGGGGTGAGGGGATCCCTGAGAGGGAGCCAGAAGGCGGCGAGGAAGGGAGGAGCGTGGGTGAGAGAGCAAGAAGGTATGCTAGGAGGAGTAACAGGAGATGCAGCCAGTGTGCTGGGACTAGTACTATCCCGAGGTGCTGCCTGGCTTTAGTCTGCCGAGGGGCGCATGAATCCCACCAGCCGCCGCCTCTCTCATCCCATTGAGGGGCCATGGTGGTGCTGATCCTCTGGAAGTGCTGCTGCCGGAGTTAAGGCGCTGCCTCCTTGGCCCCCGCTCCTCAGGTATTGTCTTTTTTTCTTTCCCTTTTAATTTTACAGGTGTGGCTTATATTCAGGTGCGGCTTATATTTGGGCCAATACGGTAATATCTCTGTAGTCCTCAAACCAAACTTGGGTTTTCCATTTACCAAGCAAGCACGCACACTCAGGATCTAACACAGATAAAGCATAACTAATCTGGGTTAAGTAGAACCGAGTATTATGTATTCTTTATGTAAGAACATATGCAAGGGTTTGCTAGATCAGATCAAGGCCCAGCAGCCTTTGGCAATAATCCCAGAAATCAGCAGGGACCTTGGTGGTCCATCATATATTAGTCAGTTGGCAGGTTGTACTCATACAGTTTGCTTGTCATTTCCTCCCTCAGACCCTTCCCCCCCTTTATGAATAACTCCCAAGACTTGCAATTTAATTTTAAAAAATCTTTTAATTCATTGCCACACACCAACAAAAAACTGTAACTTCACAGTTAACAGATCAGAAAAGATGTATCAAACTTTTTTTCCTTAAAAAAAATTATAAAATGGGTAATTTGATTTATTTTAAAAAAGTACAGAAACTATTGCGTCGGTAAGGGGTCAATTGCATAGAGACATGTGAATCAACTTCAACTGTTAAGACGGCTGCTGCCACCCTTCAAGTTACAGTACAAGGCTGGCTTCATGGCAGCCATATGAGATTGCTGTTGGCTGTACCCTCCATTGGGGCTTATTACCCCCTGCTATGCTCCAGGGCTGTGGATCTCTTGCAGGGTATGCCAAAACACAGAAATACGCACTGTTAAATGTTTATTTCCCAATGAAATAACACGGCACTCTGCAGAGATACAGAGGGGGCAAACCTACTGACAAATTCTGAGGCCTCGCTAAGGGACTTGTGTCTCCCCTGTCTCAATGACATTTTCACTTCACCCCCCGCACTCCCTCCTGAAACAAAAGCAGCCATTGCTGAAGGCCTCAGGTCAGCCTGAAGCAGATTTTGTAGGAGGGTGGAGTAGGAGAAGGCTGACCCACTGCTGCTTGCTGGCCTTGACGCTTTAAGGACTTCTGCCAACAGCTCACCTCCATTTCAGAAGCAGGTCACGGCTCAGCAGGACTGATTTACGCCACATTTGCAACATACACTTAAAGCAATGCTATGCCACTTTTAACACACACGGCTTCCCCTAAAAAATCCTAGGAACTGTAGCTAGTTAAAAGCACCGAGAGCTGTTTGGAGATGTGTTTTCCCCCTCACAGAGCTGCAATTCCCAGAGTTCCCTGGGAAGAAATATTGTTAAACCACTCTGGAAGGGGAATAGGTTTCCTAGCAACTCTTTAACTCTCAGCACTCTTAACAAACTACAGCTCCCAGGATTCTCTGGAGGAAGCCATGGCTGTTCTAACATGATTTAAGAGAGCTTGAAATGTATAGTGTGGGCCTGGTCCCTTGGCACGAGTGCCTGCCTCCATATTGGAGACAACCCATCCAGCAGGACCATTTGTGTGTTCAACTCCTCCACCACCATGAGATTAGCTGGCAAATGTGGACAACCAGAGAACCTCTCAGCAGTTGTTTGCCACAGCCCCTTTGGCACTTGCCCAAATAGATGAGCAGCAAGTCCACTGGGCATCAAGAGAACAGCTGAAGATGCTGGTAGAAAAAGAGATTAGTCACAAAAAGAAGAAGAAAATAAAGAATGATGCTGGGTGGGGCTTCGGGAACAGAAATACAGGGCAAGACACATACCCAAGAAGGGGGCAAACCCAGGGTCACACACATATACAGGTCTTGGCATATTTGTAATGCAACCCACAATTAACAATCAAGGCTGCAGAGTAGTTGACACAAAACCTATCCAGACATGAACTGCCCCTCAGGTGGTGATGTTTAAACCCAAGAGTTAAACCCTCCAACGTTTTCTTGCACCATTAACCACGCTTCCTTAATACCCCAGAAGCCCTTAGAAGAGAAACAAACAGAAAAAAACACCCCACATATTGAGATTATCAAAGCACTGAAAACCCATTATTTCAGAATCCTCCCCTCCCCAACCTCCCAGTTCAATTCATTTCCACTTTCAGACTCTACAATCCCAATCAAAGTCATGACATTAAAGACTCCAAATATAAGACTTCAGATGCCCATCATCCCAATCCCAACAGCAATATGCATTTTCCTGTCTGTCCCCCCACCCCACCCCAATGGGGAAAAACTCAAGCCCCTCCCTTAATGACGTTACACTCCCGCAAACCCAACCCCTGAGGTAACAAAATCCCCCCTCCCAATATAATTATTCAAGTACATTTGGTTCTCCCTGACCCGCCTCTCCCACACCACTATGGGATATTTCATGCTCCAAATCTTAAACTTCCCCCTCCTCGTTTCCCCATCAGCTTCACGACGCAACATAGGGCTGAACCGATTTGCCCAACGGCTGTAAAGGAGGATTATTGGGGGCTTCTAGGTGTCATATCCTGCCCCGATTGTATGTGCTGTCAAATATGTGTACAGCTGGGGGTGGGGGAAGGGATGTATAGGCTGCATCATCACTTTCTGCAAGAGGCACTGTGCGAGTTGCGGGGAACGAGTGACCTTGCAGATGTTGTTGCATTCCTGTCATCAGCCCCAGCCAGTCTTGGCCAATGGCGGAGGATGATGGGAACTGCAGCCAACAACACCTGGAGGGTTACAGGCTTGCCACCGACACTGCACAGGCCTTGGCAACCACATGAGCCTTTTGCTTCTGCTTATGGAATCACCTAGCCTTCCCTTGTGCCTCACCAGCACACCCTGTTGGCTGAGGGGGATGGGAGCGGTAGCTCAGAACATCTGGAAGGCAGCAATTCAGATACCCAAATGCTGTTCTCTGTTGGACCCTTCTCTGCTGTATGCCATCACCCTCCCCTTCCCAAGATGGCCTCTGAGAAGCATCTGCTGCTGGAATCGGGGACAGAAGCTTTTTTGCCAGATTTGACGGTCTCAAGCGGTATTATCCAGTTCCTCAGCAAAGTTAAGCAGTTGAGAAGGCCAAACTGCTCCAGCCCTTTACTTGTGCCTTATTTTGAGCCCCTGTTCTTCCTCGAAGCGGGCACATGCACCCAGCTCTCTCCTGGCACCCACGCAGCAGGAGGGATGGCTTGGTGACTGAAAGGTTGCCTAACTAAGAAGACGACTACAGGAAGTGGATTTTGCCAGTTACGGGGCAAAGCAGGCCCCCAAACCACCCAATATATACCTCAGCAGTTCCAGCAGCATACCTCTCTGCCACCCTTCACCCCCTTGTGCCAGACAGTCCCGCACCTGTCTGTCTCCATCTGCCATGAACAACTTTCTCCAAAACATCAGGGAAGATGCTGACTGGTAATAAGTATTTTTGAGAACCCATTACAATGAGCAACTGATGAACTGGAGGAAAGGGGAACAAAGAAGCAGACAGCACCCAAGACTGCTAGGCAAAGACAAAAGCTCTGGCCCCTTACAGTAAGTAGTTAAGTTTCCAAGCACCTGTTGGCAAGAAAGTAAACGCCACATGTTTCAAGGTGCGCTGCCAGCACGGTAGCACAGGTTTCGGGGTGTTATGTGCTGATATGCAGTCACAATACCTTATCACTGTGCATGTGGGGGAAAGGAGAGAAAGAGGAGAAGCCACACTGAGCCAAATGCCCCCATCACAGGTAGGATTAAGATATTCCACACTGGCACATGGAGTAGAAAGGTTTGCCAGAACAGTTTGGTGCTTTTCTTCTTCTTTTCTTTTCGCCTAATAAACCCCTGGAGGACAATTAATCCATTAAAATACAGAACGGAGAAGAGATGAGCAGCGAGATGAGAAAACTCTGTGGGATAGACAGAAACCCAACCTGCAAACCCTCCTCACTTCTTCTGCTTTTTAAGCAACCAAGGCTCTCTCCAGCTTCTGAAAGCTTTTTCCAGGGGACAGAACAAAGCAGGTGAATTTCCTTCTTGCAATGTCTTCTGTTCCACTTGGAGAACAACTGCTTTCTAAAAGCACTTCTCTTGCTTTCTTGACTTGGGGCATATGCATGAGTGCCTCTCTTTAGCACCACCTAGAGTTTTTCTCTAGAAAAACAGATGGATCTGGTAGAATGAAACAAGGCTCTGGAATTCCTACTGTTTTAACAGGTATGGAAGTTTCCTCAAAACAAGGACAGGCAAACAGAAAAACGAAGACCCAACACACAAATCGGTTGCTGCAGAGTCTCTCCCTAAATTCACTTCCTCGGCAGTGCTGATTCTTAGCTGGGTCAGGAAGTTGCCTTGAAATCCTGAAATCCAAACCACTATCATCTGCTCAGACAATTTCTCAAGTTCTGCAGGGAAAGAATTTGGTTCTCTCCTCTTGAGGATTTCTCAATCTGCATTTCTAGAGTGGTCTCACTTCAGTTTGAGAGATGCCACCTGAGAGAGTCATCCTCTTTCTCGAAAACTGAACAGGAATTCAGCAGCGTCGACAGACCCTCCAGCAAACAAGAACAGCCACTCAGATCCTTCATTTCATAGTCCAAAAACACTCCATGTCCTCTGACCCTAAGAGGCACAGATAGGCAAAAAGCAAAGCCAAATAGTACACATTCCTTGGGTGAAAGAAGGGTGTGCACTTAAAAAGAAAAAAAAGGCACCAAGATAATGACAGCATTTGTTTTAAAAGCTCCCCTGCCCATAACAGGAGGGGGAAAATCCTAGCCAATTTTCATTCTTTGATTAGAAAAAAAGAGGGGAAAGTGACTCCCCCGCTTTGTCATCACAATGAAAAGGCCCCCCTTTGGTGGGGGGGCTGAGGATTAAGACATTTTCCAGAAGGTCAGCGAGGCAGTCAAGACACCTGCGGCAAATACAGCGATGGTCTGCCAAGTGGGGGTGCCAAAGTAGGACAGGAGGCCTTCCTGGAAGGGAAAGAAAAAAGGATGGCAGTAGTGAGAAAAAGCATGCAGAGACATGTCAGAGGCAGTCAAGTCCCACTAATGGCAACTGCGGGAGGGGAGAGGGCTCTTGCACTCAGGTCTTGCTTGCATGCTTCCCAAAGGTATCTGGCTGACTGCTGTGAGAACAGGATGCTGGACCACTGACTGATCCAGAAGGACACTCTTAACAAGTTCTTAAACAGCTGTCCATGGAGGTGCAGGTTAATTCTGTGTCCAGGGCGGCTGTCTACCAGCTCCACCTGGTATGCAGGCTGAGACCCTACCTGCCCGCGGACTGGCTTGCCAGAATGATGCATGCTGTAGTTATCTCCCACTTGGACTACCGCAATGCGCTCTACGTGGGGCTACCTTTGAAGGTGACCCGGAAACTGCAATTAATCCAGAATGCGGCAGCTAGACTGGTGACTGGGAGTGGCCGCCGGGACCACATAACACCGGTCCTGAGAGATCTGCATTGGCTCCCAGTACGTTTCCGAGCACAATTCAAAGTGTTGGTGCTGACCTTTAAAGCCCTAAACGGCCTCGGTCCTGTATACCTGAAGGAGCATCTCCACCCCCATCATTCAGCCCGGACACTGAGATCCAGCGCTGAGGGCCTTCTGGCAGTTCCCTCATTGCGAGAAGTGAGGTTACAGGGAACCAGACAGAGGGCCTTCTCGGTAGTGGCACCTGCCCTGTGGAACGCCCTTTAGATGCAAAGGAAATAAGCAGCTATCTTATTTTTAAAAGACATCTGAAGGCAGCCCTGTTTAGGGAAGTTTTTAATATTTAATGCTGTATTGTTTTTAGCACTTGATTGGAAGCCGCCCAGAGTGGCTGGGGAAACTCAGCCAGATGGGCGGGGTATAAATAATAGATGATGATGATGATGATGATTATACTGCAATGCTCCATGATGGGAGAAAAGCCCCGTGTTAGTATTTGGATCTGCTCCAATCACATGTGGAAAGGGGCGGAAGAGGGGTACAGTTTTAAACAGCAAAAAACAGGGGGGGATGCCAGCAGACTGTGTTAAACCTTCTCTCCAATCACAAGTTACTGCCCTGCAGCCTCTGCTCCTTCAACACCACCCCCACTGGCCCAACCAGGTACTCTTCTCTCCAGCTAACCTTGTTAAAGGAACAGAGATCAGTCAAAAGGAAAAAAAGTATTGACTGGGGTGGGGGGAAGGGCTGCAGAAGGTAAAATCTAGGAGCAAGAATTGCTTGCTTCCTATCACCAAAAAGACATCAGCAAAAGGCAACGTATATTCAGATTTCCAGAATATGTAAGCTTTTTAAGGTATGATAAACTAATCAGTGAGAAAGGCAGCTGAAGCTGTTATTTGACACCCATACTCACTAAACGGGCTACTCAAATCATGCTGACTACCCAGCAGTCTTGCAAGGCTTCCTCATTGTTCACTTTTAAGGTGCAATCATCATCATCATCACTCTACAAAATTAGGCTGCTGTAAATGAGAAAGCACTGTGGAAAACCAGGAGTGGATTTACTTGTTAAAGGATTTGTGTGTTCACTTTTGGTACTGAAAACACAATGCCTGTCCTGAGCTTCATGTACACAGAGACACTCTGTCCCTTCATTCCAAGTATTTCCCACCTGATTCTGGCTGGTATGGTTCTCGTAAAAAAACAACAACCCAAAACTCAAGCAGATTCCATCAGCCTGAAGTCTGCCCACCCCTAGCCTAAGATTTTCTACGCCCCAAAGCATCACTGTATACTCACCCATCCTCCCTGGGCTTGAATCCAGGACAGGACATGATTCTGGATGTATTCCATGGTCCAGCTGATGATCGTCCTTATGAGCTCTGGTAATTTAGTGCAAATTGCCTGCCCAAGGGTGAGGAAAGGAAAAAAGAGGGAAGAGCAGCCCGTTATTAGATGCAGCGAAGGAGAGGCCAGACCAGACGGGGTGGGGCTGGGAACATGACACACCCACCTTGAGGACCAGCTTGCAAGCGAAGTAAAAAAGAGCCACCACACGGCCCCAGTTGAAGGTTCCATCCGAGAACATCTCTGCAGCCACTCGGAAAAAAACTTCCTTGGGAGGATACATCTGAACTTGCTCGATCATTCTGCAGGGGACACAGGATAAGGAGTAGCTCAGCTTAGGCATGCTTCCAGCCACAAAGAAGACGCTGGCAACACTGAGGTTTCCTCCCACACAAACCACAAAGCGCTTGGGCTCAGTGCAGACTCGGAAAAAGAGACACCTAGCACTGAGCTGAGGCTTCTGTAAAAAGCTAATGCCATTTAATAAGTTCGGCAGACGTGCATCTGACAAGGCAGAGAGTCAACCACAGAGAACAGATCAGAAAGTCACCCAGCCGAATTTTGCCCTCTAGACTCCAACCCCATCCGGATAGGCAGTAGTCGAGGAGTTGTAAGATCAGAGACATCAGAAAGACAACCAGTTTCCCCATCCCTACTCCAAAGCAAGATGGTCCACAGTGGGTACCCGGCTTCCTTTGCATGAAATAGAGCATATTAAAACCCGGGTGTAAATGTGCACTCCAAAAAGAGCCCCGGCAAAATTTGAGGATGCCAGAAAAGAAATGCAACCGTACCCAGATGCCTAGCCTATGTTATGGGAAGCAAGGGAGCAAAAAAACAAAAACAAAACCCCAACACATTTATTTACAGGTGGAATATGAAACAAAAGCCACCCACAAAGTTCCCCAAAGGCGCAGAAGCACATTCTAATCATTCTAATGTCTCCCGTTGCAGGAGTGTTTGATGTCCATGCAAAAGGAGTGGAAACACTTCTATTTTACTTGGTCTTGTCTGTCCTCAGAAGCCCCATGCAGTGATGCAGTAAGTTCTCTCTCTAGGCCAGCCTCAAATATTTCATCACACACTAGGGCCACCGAGAAGCAGAAGCCAGGAATGGGTGATGCAGAAGGACAGGGGAAGAGAGGGAGGAGGTGTCAAAGATGAAAAACAAGCTAGTGTCTCAATAACCACTTGGTGAGGAGGAGAATTAGCCTAGCCTAGCTGGAATCACAGCAAAACCTGCCTTCTAACCCCATTTTTGACACTGCGTCACCTGGAGAGGATCTTGCAGGTGTGCTCTCTCTCTCTGTGCTCAAAGCATGCGAACATACACAGCAAGAGGTTCTTGGAATAGAACTGCATTTCACCTGTCCATATCGAGCTGGGGAATCACTTCCAGCTGGCAAGCCAGATTCATTGTGGCTTCTGTGGGCCACATTTGACAGGTGGGTGGGGCCATCTAACCTGTCTAGCACCGGATCTCATATAACATTTGGTGTGTTTGACTCTTGGCTGAAGCAGCACAGCTTGCACTCGGGATCAGATTTAAACGCGGCCAAGTACAAGTCGTGCTGGAAGAGGAAATGGGGAACCTTCCCTGAATAAAAAGGAGTGGTATTTTGGGCAGACGTCCAAATCCATTCAGAATCCCCGGAGTGAACCAAACCCCGGTGGTGAGGTTTATATGCGGCACAAAACCTAAACAGCATCCCCACAGAGAGCTACAACTTCCAGAAGGTTTAGCAATCAATCCCTCTTCCCCGAGAAATACAGTGGTACCTCGGGTTACAAACTCCACTAACCCAGAAGTAGTACCTCGGGTTAAGAACTTTGCCCCAGGATGAGAACAGAAATTGTGCGCTGGCGTCGCGGCAGCAGCGGGAGGCCCCATTAGCTAAAGTGGTTAAGAATGATTTCAGGTTAAGAATGGACCTCCTGAATGAATTAAGTTCGTAACCAGAGGTACTACTGTATGGGGATTTTAGGTCTGTTAGGGGAACAATGTCTCCTAATAACTCTCAGCTCCCTTAAACTATACTTCCTAGGGCCCTTTGGGGGAAGCCATGCTTGGTTAAAGTGGTATAATAATAACAACTGTACACTACAGAAGTAGACAAGGTGGATGCAGCAGGTAGCTTTTTTCCACGACACCTTGTATGAGGTATGTCCTCTCCAGAAATGCTCACTGAGTACATGCTGTAATCTCTTTGCTGCCCCAGGCAAATGTTTATTTTTTGTGATTCAAGTAACTTTTTACTGATGTTGTTGTTTTAGTGCTCTTGTTGCTTTGTGTTTTTTTAATCCTACCTGCGCTGTTTTAATCCTGCATCTTTCCAGGAGCTTATGGACAGTTAACAAGTTAAACTAAGAAAAAAGCAAGTTCCTCTTCTGCATACACAGCACAGGGATGGGCATTTCCCCTTGCTATCAATAAAGAGGCACAGATTGGTAGAGGACAGAAAGGCAATTGTGCTTCCGCTGGTTCTACTCCCATTTGCCAATAAACAATACCAGGAAGAAGGGCCTATTACCCTGGTTTCTCGCCCCCACGTGACAGTAAACGCACCTCTGCAGCTCCATGTTCCCGTCCAGCTCGTCTCCAATTCGGCGCAGGCAATCGCTCAGCTGCTTGGTTTTCGGGTCACAAGCCTCAGACTCGGAGACC
>NC_139615.1:19358131-19526917 GCF_964270895.1 Podarcis filfolensis | reverse complement strand
TATCTAGAGCAGCGAGCGCCGAGGGCGGGAGTGGCCCGTCGCCGGCCACGTGACGGGAGGCAAGGTAGCAGAGAGGCGGAAGGGGCCGGAGCGAAGTTTCCGCGGTGGAAGGACGTGGGGTGGGGGTGGGGGTGAGGGGTGAGCAAGAAGCGCAAAGAGTTAGATATAACTGTAGAGGGATACATGCAGGGCGAGCTTCCGGTTCCAGGGGGGCCTTTCCTTTCCCCTCCAAAGAAAGACCTCCCCAAGCCCTAGAGATGGGTGGAGGTTTTGGCGGCAGCGGTGTCCGTAAGAAAGAAGGCAGCGGCAAAGCCAGGGCGGCTCATGGTCTTTCTACCTCTGGATTTTGTTTCGTGGAGGTTTTCTCCGCTGATGCTGAAAATGGGAGACCTGTTTGCCGTTATTGAGGAAACAGGCTTCCAGCCTTTCTCAACCTGTGGGTCCCCACATGTTGTTGAACTACAACTCCCATCACCCCTAGCTAGCAAGGCCAGAGCTCAGGGATGATGGGAGTTGTAGTCCAACAACATCCGGGGACCCACAGGTTGAGATTCCGGGGACCTGCAGCACTTATGGCTAACATTTATAGGGGCATAAGGCTCTCTAATCCGGGTTAGATGGAGCAGTGCTTTTTTTCTTTTAAAAGTGGTTAGGGGTACTCACATTTTCCTACTCATATTGAAATACTGCCCCTCAATGAGGCCAAACTTAGATTCACAAAATCATTAGGGGTATGTTACCCCTGCGTCCCTCCAGAAAAAAAGCGCTGAATGGATGCATTTCCTCCGTTTTTCTTTTGTTTTTTTATAAAGAACTTCAAACTTTTTTGTTTAAATAAAAAACCCCAAACCCATTAATTAAATGAAGTCTTGCTATTCACACCACTTCCTACGTTGCCTTTACACAACCAGAATGCACACGAGGGCAGATGTGTGTGTTTGTGTGTAACGCTTGAAGTGATTGGCTGCAAAATCCATCACGTGGCACATAAATGCAGGAATAGGGCCGTTGTGAAAGGTCGCGTGGTGAGGGAAGAGTGACTTTGCCTGCTCCATGCTTGGACCACGATGCTCCAACCACCTTTGCTGCTTTACCTGTGAGGCCTTTTGGACAGGGCAGAACTTAGGTGTCTTGGTGCCTGGGGGCAAACGGCATGAAACAAGGCCATAGTTTTATAGTGCAAAATAAAAATAGCTGCAATGCAATGATAAACAAGTATTTATCATTTAAATAGTTATGGCCAGTGGTTTTTTTCTAAAATGGTTTGGGGGTACTCTCATTTTCCTATTCATTACTGAAATACTGCCCCTCAATGAAGCCAAACTTAGATTAACAAAATATTTAGGGGTATGTGTACCCCTGCACCCCCCCAGAAAAAAGCACTGGTTATGGCTGTGAGAGAGTAGCTGTAAGCACAGTGGCCCTTTCCAGCACAACAGGCTATGATTTTTAAAAAGGGGTTGTATTGGTGACTGTATTGGTCAGTTGGAATCTAATGGCATCATCTGAAACATTAGCAGCTGATGCATCTGCTCATCTTCCAAAGTGATCTATGCCATCATCTGCCAGCAATACCCTTCTGCGGTCTACAAAGGACAAACGGCGAAGTCTCTCTCTCTGTAAAATAATAGGAAAGGCTCTTTGTGAAATAATAAAAGGACACCAGGAACAGCATTATCCAGAAAGCATTAGAGAGATATTTGAAACCATACAGGACACTCTTTAACTGAGCTTAATGCCACCATCCTTGAACAAAGGAACTTGAAAATGAGACTGCAACTTGAAACTGCTGGGCTACTGTTGGGGCAAAGGTGTTTTTTCCTCTTATACTACATGATCCAACTCTACAATTCTATGATCTACATGTGCTTATTTGCTCACCAATGCCAGGATGCCTATTATCAATATTTTGTGTGTGTGAAAGGTTACCATTAATAATGTAATTATTACAATCTGTACATTATTTCTCTCACCATATGAAAATATACTGTATTTCTGTAACTAGAATAACCATGCACCTGATGTAGTGAACTGTAGTCGAAAAATAACGCTATAATAACACAACTCTTTGTTGTTTTAACATTTAGGAAACATTTGAGAAACAAATGGAACAACTTGACTTAATAGTTGATTCCCCCACCTCCAGAGTTGAGATCGTAGGACAAATACTTGTTTCTACTAAATAGCTTTTATTGAAAAGAAAAAAACAAACATTCTTTGAAAAAGTTGTTCTCCTGTGTATGACTCACTTATGAGCTACAGCAAGCTGTGCTCCCCTCGTCTTGTAAGAAACTCAAACCCAACCACCACCACCAATTGGTTCCTTGCCTTGCTTGAACAGAGAAGTCCCAGAAACAAAAAACTGCATTATAAAGTTCATTGACTGAACCATTTACATGAACCATCCTCATGGAGAATAGTTTAAAAACAGTCTACTGACTGCTACCTTTTAGCCTTGAGTTACAAAATCCAACTGAGTGTTGAAAAATTACTTGACACAGTCTATTCTTGCACTCAGAACCAACTATAAAATGTTATTCCCCCCCCCTGCATTTACAACAGTGTAACTTTAAGACAACCTAGACCACGTGGAGTTTTTCTTTAGTCCTGTATCTCATACCAGTCTAAATGCTCAACCAAATTCTTTCTCAACATCACCGTTAGTCGGGTTGTGGAAAATACTGACTTCCATTGAGGAATTTTGCTGGCTCATGTCCAAAAACATGCAACAAGCAGATGCTCTTTCTTGCAACTAAGAAATAGATATTTACTCAGGCCAATAACTGTACAGGCTCAGCTGCAGATGCAGAGCTCAGGGTTCATGAGCAGGATGAGAAGTTTAGAACCGGACGGAAGCAACCAAGATGTCCCAACAAGTTTCCATGCTCCACCTGCCATATTTTTAAGGACCCAGCAAGGTGCACTCACTCGTAACACTTGGCTCACTCTTTGAGGTCGGGATTGCAAATGTGCACTCTTTCAGGGTGGGTTGGTCTGTTCCTATCAGTGAATGTGCTGCCTGGTTCTAAGCGACAAAACTGCACCTTCCTGTTAGGGCTCCTGTTCAGTTGTTACTGCCTCTGGCTTAACCTTCAGCTTTGGCTGCTCCAAGCTCACAGTTCCACAGGAAAGTTCCCTCGCTCCCTCTTCCCAAGTGACTGAAGTTGCAGTGGAAAGGAGTGATCCCTTCACCACCAACTCTGGATCCCACTATTCAGGCCCTGCCCCCTGTTGCTTCCTCCTCCTGCATCAGTCGGCAAACCCAATCCTGACCCTAACAGTACTGCAGGGCTCTTGACAGAAACTGGCCCTGGGAGAAGGGCGTTTTCATGCCAGTAGCTGCTGAGCTTGAACCATCTTCGGATAAGAATGAGCAATATGGCACCCAAAGATTCATCAGAAAAAAAGGTCCTTGCCCTCAAGAGGCTTACAATAGACAGTGGGTAAAACAACGGGAGGGAGGGAGAGAGACATGGGATAAATATGAACGAGAGCGGGTGGATCCTGTAACAGTGAGTCAATGCCTCATCAGATCTCAAGCTTTCCTTTACTACTGGAATCCCAAGAGTTGTCACTTTCTGCCTCTGGAACATGCGTGGCCCTCCAAAATCAAATCATCTTCAGCTCTCAAATGTTCCTGCACCATCATTTTAGTGGAGGCACTGCAACAAGGCATCGCGATTCTAGCGAAGGGAAACGGGACTCGGTGGCAGCAGTGAAAGCCACAAGGTGTTCTTTAAAAACAATTAATAATCCAGCAGCTTTTCTTGGATTGCACCCACATCACTTCTGAGGTCCTCTTTCATTTATCTCTTTCATCTCCTTGGTTGCAGCAGGTGTGAAGGAGGCATTGGGGCCAGCTGCATGAAAGTCTTCATGCTCACATCCCTTTTCCCCCCAAAGCTGCACCAGCCTTGTAAGCCATAAACAGCACACTGGGGGTGTGGGTGGGTGTCTAAACAAACATGGTTGCCACTATCAGAGGCTGGAAAACACAGCCAATGGTCAGGAGGATCTAGGAGCCGGAGCAGGTCAGATGTCCTCCAGGTGGTACATTCCAGCTGGAAGTGCCTCCCGTCAGTCTTGCCCATCTTCTGCCTGGACAAGCAAGTACCCGTTGCCTTGGTGCTCAGTATCAGCAGGGCTCTCTCTTTCTGCCACCTCGTCGTCATCCTCTGTGGGTACAGGCGCCATCACCATGCCAGACCGGCTGCCACGCTGGGCAAACCAATCCATCAAAAGCTGCCGGAGAAACATCACTGGGATGGGGAGAGCAGCCAGAACAATGAGGCCCACGAGGAGGCCCAGGGCCCAGGGAGGATATTCCAGCATCTGCTCCTCTGCCTGGAAAGGGAGACAACCAATAATTATTACTGGTTTTCAAAACTGAAATTTACTATCAACCATGTAGGAATGGAAATTTAGTGGGCCCATCTGGACTCTGAATCAGGCTTCTCTCAGTCCAAGATGCACTAGGCCTTCAATGCCTGCACAGCCAGAAAATGTCCCCATCAGCCCTTGTCTTGCTTAGGGAATTGACATTATCAGCAATATGGCCTGTGGTATTCAAACAGTTCTCTTTTTGAGCTGAGAAAAGGTTCAGGAAGGGACAACCAAAAATGATCTAGGGGTTGGAGCAACTGCCCTATGAAGAAAGGTTACAAAATTTCTGTAACATTTAGAGAAAAGGCAAGAAAAGGGGTGTGGCAGGATGGAGGTATATAAGTGCATGCATGATATGAAGAAAGTGGGTAGGGAAAGATTGTTCTCCCTCCCTTGAGGCCATCCAAGGAAGATGAATGTTTCAGGATTAAGGACAGAGAAAATAAATATTTCTTCACACTGTGCATTGTTAAAACTTTAGAATCTGCTCCCACAAAATGTAGTGATGGCTTTAAAAGAGGATTAGACAAATTCCATGGCTGTCAGTGGCTACAAGCCATGGAAACTATGATCTACTTCCACTGAAGAAGGCAGTATGTCTCTGAATATTAGTTTCAGAATCACACGGGGGGTGGGGGGAGAGTGTTGTGCTGACATCCTGTTTGCAGGCTTCCTATAGGCACCTGGTTGGCCACTGTGAGAACAGGATGCTGGACTAGAGGGGCCACGGGCATGATCCAGCAGAGCTCTCTTCTTACATTCTTAGGCCAGTTGGGTCTCATGGTTGGCTTCCCTAAACTAACCCAGAGCAAAACCAAAACACTCTTCCAGATCCAAATGGTATAGAAAGATAGTCCTGGTAATGGAAGACCTGGTACAGTGGTACCTCGGATTACAGATGCTTCAGGTTACACACTCCGCTAACCCAGAAATAGTACCTTGGGTTAAGAACTTTGCTTCAGGATGAGAACAGAAATGGCATGACGGCTGCGCGGCGGCAGCGGGAGGCCCCATTAGCTAAAGTGGTACCTCAGGTTAAGAACAGTTTCAGGTTAAGAATGGACCTCCAGAACGAATTAAGTTCTTAACCGGAGGTACCACTGTAATCAAGTGTAATCCATCTCTTTAGGAAGCTTGTCTGCTATTACTGAGCAACTCAACACATGTTCAAAGAGCCAGAGGGCTCCCTCCCCAGAATGACACTGGAAAAAATACTGCATTTGTGGATTAAAGCAGGGTTTCCCAAACATGAGTTTCCAGCTGTTTTTGGACTACAGTTCCCATCATCCCTGACCCCTGGTCCTGCTAGCTAGGGATGATGGGAGTTGTAGTCCAACAACAGGTAGACGCCCAAGTTTGGGAAACCCTGGATTAAAGCTTTAAAAGCCCTAAATCTTGACTCTTTAGCAACCTAGAAATATATCACTATTACTGTTTTGTTACAGAGAGTGGAAAAGAGGCAGTGGATTGGGGAAGGTCACCTAGTGAATCCACTGCAGTTTTCAGCCCGTGACTTGCACTTCACCCCCTTCAGTCCCCTCTTGCACTTCACCCACATTGCCACTTTTATCCCCTTCCTGTATGCACAAAAGCTCACAATGATGTAGGCTTTAGGGTCCCACAGGACTCCTGGTTCTTTATGCAGTGGAGCGGTCCCCAGACTATGCTTAATTTTTTAAAATGAAAAGCGGCAGGGGCAGCTTCTATTGGTCGGAAACATGAAGGGGTGCGACTGGGTGGAGTGCGCCTCTTACCTTTTCTCTGTTCCAGGCCTGGTAGGTGGGCCACTTCATAGCCATGTGCACCAGACTCGCTAGCAGCAGGCACAGCATCGCTCCCAGGCTGACAAAGCGCCACATGTAGCTGTAGATCCTCCAAGGCCGCCAGCCCAGCATGTCTTCTATGTCGCTTAAGAACCTGTGGACGAAGGGAAAAGGATCAAGATGGCAGACGAGGCACCTCAGGTGTTAAGATACCCCGGAAGCACAGGGGAAGAAGAAAAACAGGCTCTGCCCAAAGCCACAAGGTAGACATTCTCTCCCACCTGCCCACCCTTCTCTTGAGAAAGCAGGGTAGAGAATTACCTGTCTGCTCCGTAGATCCAGGCCACGGCAAAAGCTTCAAAAGCCACAACAATAAGCAGGGGCAGGGTAGCCGAGTAGTCGTCAAACATGGACACAAAATAGCTGCCAGACCGTTGCACGAAAACCAGGCCCAGCAGGAATCCAATAATACAACACAGCACTGTGGGGAGAGAGAAAAAGGAGAGCAGGTTGGCTTGGCTGGACACCTGCTGGACCGCAGGGGCCCCGGTGTAGTGGTCAGGTAGGAGTGCTATGAGGAATTATGAAAAATGAAGCAAGCCATTGTGTCAGAAGTGAAAGAATTGCATTGACTGGCTTTGAGTCATTGACATGACTTCTCATCAATCCCACAAGCCTCTGCATCTGTGCTGCATTTTCTCTATGCCCGACAGTCACGTATAAAGCATTCTACACGGACCAGTTGCTTCACCAGGCATCCTGGGTACATAAAAATAAGGAGGTAGCTTTGATGTAGCTTTTGTTAATCTTTAGGTAGATTTTAGGGCCAGGAAACGGAGTTCACGTGGAGGTGATAAAATGCCTGTCTTTCCTGTTTATGACCTCCGGGGTTTGCTAAATGCATTCTGTTAAGTTGTGGGTGAACATATCAGACGACACAGGGATTCTTCAAACAGCTCTTGTTTATTCACAGGCCAGGACAGAACTGAACTGAAGGGTTCAGTCAGCCTGCTTATATAGAGCTCCAGTACAATGTAACTGTAACAATTTTCTAAAACTATCCAATCACTGAATGTCACTTTCAATCCCTTATTTGCATAACTATCTACAGTATCCCCCTGCTGGCCCAGGGTGAGAACTTCAGTACGTAACACATTCCTCCTTGGTTCCTGTTTTATTTAGTCTGAACATGTATGCATGCTCAAATAGGAAATAGTTCTTTGTAGTTAAGAGGCTTCCTCTGATCTGACTTTGTCCCCACATGGGGATTTTTTGAAATGCCCAGAGGAAATCTGATTGGTTCTTACAAACGCTGTGTTAAAGTTCTTTGGTTAATAAAAACGGCCTGGGCCAGGGAGTGGCATGTGCACTTTCTCCCAGGTCTTGCCGGTCAAGCCTCGTGTCTATTGTATTAATCAGGGTCCAGTCCTTCCTTTGCCTTCAGAACGCAACACCCCAGTCTTGACAGGAGACACAGGGAAAGATTACAAGAACTTCGTAAACTGAAAACTAGTGTTTGAGTTTGTATTTTTCCTCCTGCCTGCCAGTCCCCTTTCTTTGAGCGCTGTGCCTTTTAGACAGCAATCCTGAGGGCAGGGACTGCCTTATTACTGACCTTTGTAAGTGGGAGCCTTTTATAGCTAAAGAGAGATGGCAATTACTTATTTGAAGTCTTTTTATTGTGCCTTTGTTGTTGTACCTTATTTGATGTTTGTTTTCCTCTGTACAACGCTACAGAATTTTGTTGTTTTGCGAAATAAAACCCACCCACCTCACTCTTTTGCCCCCTGATGGATGTTGTTCCGTCTCTTGGTTATGGGTTCTGCCCTACCTGTGAAGAGGGTCCGCCGGCGCTGGAGGCTGTGGAAGTTGTCCAGCAATGGAGTGATGATCCCTTGCATGTTCCCCAGCATAGTGCTCAGCCCCAAGTTCAGCAGCATGAAAAAGAACAGCACCGACCAGAATGGGGAGGTTGGAAAGAGGGTCATGGCCTCCGTGAAGGTGATGAAAGCCAGTCCTGTGCCTTCCACATCCTGGGAGTTTGAAAAGAAGAAAAATCTGGGAATCATCCACTGAAACGGGCAGGTGACAAGCTTACACCTATGGGAAAGAAATACTTAACGCCTGGGCAATCTGCCATACAGGAAGTAGCAGTTTGCGGCAATCCTAATTGAATAGCAACAGGGACTATGGCCCTGTTCATGGCATAGGCCACGGTTTCTCCAACCTGGGTCTCCAGCAGCTTTTGGACTACAGTTCCCATCATCCCTGACCACTGGTCCGGATAGATAGGGATGTTGGGAGTTGTAGTCCAACAACAGCTGGAGGCCCATGTTTGGGAAACCCTGGCATAGACTAAGGGTGAGGAACATGTGACCCTCCAGGTGTTGTTGGACTCCAGCTCCCATCAGCCCAAGCCAACATAACCAATGGCCATGGATGATGGGAATTGTAGTCCAGCAACATCTAGAAGGCCAAAAGTTCCCACACTAGGTTTATGGGGCTTCATCTATTTAAGTGCTCACTCCTTGGTTTGGGTTTTGTTTTGAAGGCTTTCCCCCTGTGCCTTAAAATTGACTCCAGGAGGCTTTGTGATTGACACAAGGGCCAGCCAGTGCTGTACAGAGCTCTGCTTTGAGAAGCTGGTGAGGCAGCTTCGTGATTGGTTGCCCTTGCGCCAATCAACCCAGTATACCTGAAGAAGCATCTCCACCCCCATTGTTCTGCCCGGACACTGAGGTCCAGCTCTGAGGGCCTTCTGGTGGTTCCCTCCCTGTGAGAAGTGAGGTTACAGGGAACCAGGCAGAGGGCCTTCTTGGTAATGGCGCCCGCCCTGTGGAACGCCCTCCAGTGTCAATGAAATAAACAACTATCTGACATTTAGAAGACATTTGAAGGCAGCCCTGTTTAGGGAAGTATTTAATGTTTGATGTTTTTAATAATTTTATATATGTTTTAATAATTTGATATACAGTGGTACCTCGGGTTAAGTACTTAATGCGTTCCGGAGGTCCATTCTTAACCTGAAACTGTTCTTAACCTGAAGCACCACTTTAGCTAATGGGGCCTCCTGCTGCCGCCGTGCCACCGGAGCACAATTTCTGTTCTCATCCTGAAGCAAAGTTCTTAACCTGAAGAACTATTTCTGGGTTAGCGGAGTCTGTAACCTGAAGCGTATGTAACCTGAGGTACCACTGTATTATTATTATATAATAATAATATTCTGTTGGGAGCCACCCAGAGTTGCTCTGGGTATAAATATACTACGACTACGATGATGACTATTTAATAATAATAATAATAATAATAATAATAATAATAATAATGATGATGATGCAGATCTGGCTTCTCAAAACAGAGTCCCTCAAAGGTGACTTTTAAACACTTTTAAAAACAACTATGAGAGTTCAGGCACAGCTCATACATGCCTCATTCACACAAACATAGCTCGCCAGCCATGGATTGTGGTCTGCTTGATCACCCTATGTATACAGTGTGTATCTGTGTGTTCGTATTGTGTGTGTGTGTGTGTGTGTGTGTGTGTGTACATACACACACACACTTCAATTCCAGGGAAATTCACTGAGTCCCAAACATGTTGCCACACTAGGCCGGAGGCTACATTTCGACTGACATGGCACAAGTTATGCAAGCCCATCTCTTGCCCCTCGGACACAACCCCAAAAGACAGCTGCTTCTGACGGCTTTCCCCCCTTTTGCAGCAGCCCAGCCTGCCGTCCTTCCTCCCCCCCCAGTCACCTTGTTCATCTCATCCTCTGCGCGGCAGTCACTGATCTTCCACATCTGCAGCCACTCTGCTGTGTCGTTCTGAAGACCCTGATACCAAGCGCTGTACTCAGCAGCCGAGAGGTCAGAGAAGTTTCCAAGGTGGGGCAGCGCGGCAGGGAGGGAGCCGTTTGATGCTAGAAGAGACAAGGTTTTTGTATTCCTGGGGGGAAAGAAAAAAATGGCAAGCAGCGAGGCCATTAATCAGGAATTACTCCAAATCTGAAAACACAAAGCCAACTAGCTGGGTAGGGCATGAGACTCTTAATCTAAGGGTTGCGGGTTTGAGCCCCATGTTGGACAAAAGATTCTTGCATTTGTGGGGGTTGGAATAGATGGCTCTTGTGGTCCCTTCCAACTCTACAATTCTATGATGTGGTATCCCAGGGCGTCTCCCAAGGGCACCTGATGCCCTGGACTATGATCCGTCTCCAAGCTTGCTCCTTCCATCATGGAAGGCAAGCAGGAATGTAATCAGCACACAATTTCCGAGACTCTTCCCTTTGCTCTTCTGAAGGACGGAAGCTTGGGAGCATGTAATGAGCCTTACTCAAACGGAATGGATCCCTGGATGATGCCAAAATAAGTTTCAAGTGAGTGAAGAAGAAGAAGAAGAAGAAGAAGAAGAAGAAGAAGAAGAAGTAGTAGTAGTAGTAGTTGTGGGTGGGGATGACTGGTTTGTTTTTGTTCTTGCTTTTATTATGTACAGTGGTACCTCTGAGGTGACATACGCTTCAGGTTACAGACTCCGCTAACCCAGAAACAGTACCTCAGGTTAAGAACTTTCCTTCAGGATGAGAACCGAAATCGTGCTCCGGTGGCGCGGCAGCAGCGGGAGGCCCCATTAGCTAAAGTGGTGCTTCAGCTTAAGAGCAGTTTCAGGTTAAGAACGGACCTCTGGAACGAATTAAGTACTTAACCTGAGGTACCACTGTATTTTGTGTTTTTTATCTTGTATTTTTATGTTGTCAACCACCCTGACATCTGCAGATGAAGTGTGGTATACAAATTTAAATAAGAATACAGTCGTACCTTGGAAGTCAAACAGAATCCATTCCGGAAGTCCAGTCAACTTCCAAAACGTTCGGAAACCAAAGCGCAGCTTCTGATTGGCTGCAGGAAGCTCCTGCAGCCAATCGGAAGCCACGGAAGCCCCGTTGGACATTCGGCTTCCAAAAATAGTTTGCAAACCGCAAGTCACTTCCAGGTTTGCAGTGTCCGGGAGCCAAAACGTTCGAGAACTAAGCTGTTTGAAAACCAAGGTATGACTGTAATAATAAGAATGGAATGGAATTTCTCCAAAACAGCCCTCTAAACGGCCATGGATGGGTAAAATTCGGAAGACTATGGTTGGATACAAACCTAACTCAGCAAGGGGCGGATCTGAGAGCCCCTTCAGGAATTCCGGGGTGTGTGTGTGTGTGTGTGTGCGTGTGTGTGTGTGTGAGAGAGAGAGAGAGAGAGAGAGAGATTCCTTGATCTCCTGATGGCATCAGGGTGGTTATAAACAACCTTGCATTACTTACTTGTTTGCATACATGCTTTCGTGTTTTGTTCAAAAAACCCCAACATAGAACCACTGAACATGAGAAATAAAGCCAAGGATGTCCCTGCCTGCAGCCTTGTCCTACAGCAGCAGAACCCAAGAGCTAAATATGTCAAAAGTGGGTTGGGGGGGGGGCGAGACACAGGCAGACACTCACCTCTCCACACAGTCCTGTGTGATCATGTTGGCACGGAAGCCCAGCACGGCAAACACCACAAGCGTGGCCAGCACTGAAGTAAGGAAGTTGATCCCAGACACCAGCAGCCCGTCGATGTGGCAGTTGTTGTGGCGCGGGTTATAGCTGGAGTAGGCAATGATGGTCCCAAAGCCCAGTCCCAGGGCAAAGAACACCTGGGTGGCTGCCTGGCGCCAGACCTGCATGTCTCTCCAGATGGACAGCTAGAGGTTGGGCAAAGAGGACAAGGGTACAGGATTCATCCTCATGAATTCATCCTCAGAAAAGTAGAGGGGTTTTTCCAATGGAAGTAAATACTGGCAAATTAGAACTTGTCAGGAAGTTTGATTCTATGCGTTTAGGCCCAGATCAAGATAATGGTCTCCTCTCACACAACAGGTTTTACCACCTTTGTCTTAACTGTGCTTTGTCATCGTAATTTTGCTTTTTTTCTTCATTTCCCATTGCCACTCTGGCAAATAGCCACTATTTATTTTGCAAGCATTTACTTTTTACATAGGAATTCCACTTTTCACAGTGATTTACCTCCACTGTTCACATTTTTTTCACTCTCTATGCCCATATATACACCTACTTGCCAATGCAAGGGTAGTACTTCATGCATTGATGAAGTGGTCACTATCTGGCAGGAGTTTGTTGAGCCAAATGGATCAATGGTCTGATTCAGTATAAATCAGGTTAAAAGGTAAGAAGTAAAGGACCCCTGGACAGTTAAGTCCAGTTAAAGGCGACTATGGGGTTGTGGTGCTCATCTCGCTTTCAGGTTGAGGGAGCTGGTGTTTGTCCGCAGACAGCTTTCCAGGTCATGTGGCCAGCATGGCTAAACCACTTCTGGCACAACAGAACACTGTGACAGAAACCAGAGCGCGTGGAAACACTGTTTACCACCACAGCGGTACCTATTTATCTACTTGCACTGGTGTGCTTTCGAACTGCTAGGTTGGCAGGAGCTGGGACAGAGCAACGGGAGCTTACTCCGTTGTGGAGATTCGAACTGCTGACCTTCTGATCAGCAAGCCCAAGAAGCTCAGTGGTTTAGACCACAGGACCACCAGTGTCCTATGTGCCAGCGTTTTCTATATGCATTCCTTAATCTATTACTTGCAGTAATATTGCCTTTTCTTTTGCCAACAGTTTTGTTGTGTTGTTTTTAATTGTTTGGTTTGGATTCGTTTCACTGTTAAACACGTCTGCACCACTTTTCTCCAGTAATATGGAAGTTTTGTAAGTAAACAAGTGAAATAATGCTAGCCCTGTGGTTAAGCGCTGGGGGGGGGGGGGAATAAAGGGAATTTGCATGCAGCAGGGGAAGTGGGCACACGTGTACGAGAGTGTTATTCTTTTGCACAGGGCTCTTACATTGGGCGTGAACATGATTCTGATCCCATCAACCGCTCCTTCTAGCAGCAGCGCCCGTACGAGGAAACACAAGAGGACCACGTAGGGGAAAAGAGAGCTGAAATACAGAACCTGCAAAGGAGACGGGGGGTGAAGAGAGAAAATCAAAACCAGGGACTGGCAGCCTGTGGAGAAACAACCATTGGTGCAAGATGCTGGCATTTCATTTCCAAGTTCTCCATCCCAGGTACTCTGACACTGGGACCAGTAGTGGGCAATCTTAGAACCATGCTTATGGATCCTGATCAATCTGAAGGCAAAGCATGATTTTAAAACACTATTAATCAGAGCAGGAGTAGGGAAACTTTGGTCAGCAAGCAAATCCTGGCCTGCCAGCAAGGTCCAAGTTGGCCATTTCTTCCAAACACAATGTACCTGTACATTGGCTGATGTCACTTGATAATATCAGCTGAGGGGCAGTAGTGCTCAGCAGGGAGCCGGATGCGGCTTTGCAAGTACCGTATCTTTCACCCTATAAGACACACCAGACCACAAGACGCACCTAGTTTTTGGAGGAGGAAAACAAGAAAAAAAATATTCTGAATCTCAGAAGCCAGAACAGCAAGAGGGATCGCTGCACAGTGAAAGCAGCAAGCCCTCTTGCTGTTCTGGCTTCTGGGATAGCTGTGCAGCCTGCATTTGCTCCATAAGACGCACACACATTTCCCCTTACTTTTTAGGAGGGAAAAAGTGAGTCTTATAGAGCAAAAAATACGGTACATCCCATGCGGGGAATGCACTGACAAAGTAGAAACCTGTGGCCAATAGGATCAGACTTTCTGCTGCTCAGCTGGTGAGCAGAGGGTTCTCTCCTGCTGGTCTTGATAAAGCAAAACACTCCCTCCTACCCAGGTCAACTTTTGATGAGAGGAAAAGTGCTCTCGCAACTGACCTTGCCAGAGGACTTGATGCCTTTGATCATTGCCAGGCACACAAGAGCCCAAGCGGCAAAGAGGCAGCCGGTAAGAGCCGGGTCAAGGCCTCCACTCTCGTCAAGGGAGTTGGTCACATGCAAGGCCTTGCGGTACCAGAAGTAGACGGTGGGAGAACTTTGGCCACACTCCGTTTCTAAGATGAGGACAAGGACACACACACACACACACACACACACACACACACAGAGAGAGAGAGAGAGAGAGAGAGAGAGAGGTGCAAAGGTTAGGGGCAGAGTGTCGTTGGTGAGGCTTATTTGACAACAAGGAGCTGAGACTTTCGTGTCACCGGCCCAACGCTGTGGAATATTCTGCCAATCAGAGATTTAGCAGGCAACTTCTCTTTCGATTTTTAAATGCCTGCTGGAAACTTTCCTATTCCATCAGGGCTATGCAGGCAATTAAAAATCCAGCTTTCCACAATAATTAGCTTATTTCTGATTTAGACATTTTATATGGTTTTTATTGTGTAGTTTTATGCAGAATTGTTTGTAAATCACTGTTATTTTTAATGAATAGCAGTATATAAATGTTCTTATAAATAAGGTAACGAGACAAAAAAATCAAGCCCCTCTCCTCCCTTTTCCCATCCATACTTTGGTATGGTTAACTGAAGATTATGGGATTTTTAGAGGAGGACAGAATTGAAAAAATATTAGTTTGGCAAATATATATATACAGTGGAACCTTAGTTCCCAAACGGCTTAGTTGCCGAACAAATCGGCTCCCGAACGCCGCAAACCCGGACGCGTTCTGGTTTGCGAATGTTTTTTGGAAGCCGAACGTCTGACGTGTCTTCCGTTTGAGCACAAGAATCTCCTGCAGCCAATCGGAAGCTGTGCCTTGGTTTTTGAACAGTTTCGGGAGTCGAACAGACTCCCAGAACGGATTAAGTTCAAGAACCAAGGTACCACTGTATCTCAAGTTCATCAGCACTTCCTGACAATCGAGAGTACATTTTGTCTCCGCACAATGACATCAAGGCAGCTTTAGCCCCGCCCCCTCCTCAAACCTTCCAATCTCTTACCTGGAGCAGTTTGATTGGTTGCTGCTGGGCAATCAGTCCAAGGCAGGGGTAACTGGAAGGAGTTAGCCAGATAGAAAAGACTCCATGCAATGATGACATTATAATACAGGGCAACAAAGGAACAAACCTGAAGAGGAAGAGTAAGAGGAAGAGGAAGAGATCAGCGTCCTTCTCACTCCATCCCCAATGGGCACTGACACAGCTACCTCAGGGGAAGGGGCTGCTCTTTAGTGTCAAAGAGCATGTTAAAACACGTTTTTATGTCATGCGTTCAAAACTGGTCTCCTCTCCTCCCTTAGGAAAAATCAGGCATGGGGGCCCACTGATCTGAATTGGGTTAATCATGTGTTGTGGGGGGAGCGCCTTACATTTGCCTCCTGAAAATGGCTTCCAGAAGCTCCCTTGTACCCAAAAGATGCTATTTACAGCAAATAGCACCTTCAAGCACAATTTTTGGCAGGAAAATTTATTGCCCCTCCCTTCCAAGAAATTTTTTCGAAAGAAACAGATGTGGTCTAAGCACGTTAGTTAAAAATATTTTTAATGAGAAGTGTCGTTCGATCCTTAGGATCATATTCCCAGCACTAAAATGCAGCTGCTTCGGGGGCGAGATACTGGAGATGTTTAACATGTCTATCCCCAGGAATTTAGGGCAGGATGTTAACAGCAATTGGCAATTATCTCACTGGCGGTTTAATCTAGACAAGGCAGAAGGCGGCTGAGGGGAGACGCCCTTCGCTCCACCAATTCCATTACTTGCTGCCATCTGGATAATTAATTTGTGGAATTCACTGCCACAAGATATGGCGGAGGTCACTAGCTTAGGTGGCTTTAAAATGGGATTAGACAAACTTGTGGAGGACTTGTCTATCAATGGCTATCAGCTGGCATGAGGGCACAATGGAGCCTCCATGCTTGGAAGAAGTCTACCTCTGAATTCCAGTTGCTGGTGGAGGGTGGCATTAGCAGCAGAGGACTGTCTCTTTCACACCCCCTCTTATGAGTATCCAGTTGGCCGCTATGGGAAGCAGGCCGTGGGACAAGGTCAGGGCTGAGGAACTGGTGTCTCTTGAGATGTTGTTAGGACTCCAACTCCTATCAGCCCCAGCCAGCATGGCCCAACAGCCAGGAATGATGGGAGCTGTATTCCAGCAACACCTGGAAGGCCACACGTTGCCCACTCATGACACAGACCAGCAGTGGGAGACCTTCTGACCTAGTTAGGCCTCCCCAGGCCATTTTGTAAAACCACACCCACCTGTCTTACACCTGTCTTCATTTAAGTCAAGTGTGGGGCAGGTCGAGGTTTGAAGGTGTCGCTGTGTCTTCCAGGCTGTGTGCCTTTGGCAAGCGCCAAAAAGCAGCTGATTACTGGCATTTGCAAAGCCCCTGCCTGACAGCAGGCCTTCAAAGTCCGTTTTGCAGGCGCAGTCTGGATAAAAAATTTGCCTGCAAACAAATTTCAATAGCGGGCGCACTGTGGATGCTAATTAGCTGACTGAATCCAACAGCACTGCTCTGAAAGGGCTTGTTCCCATCAGCTGTTCTGTGCTGAGAACGAGCCCCTTTGAAGTTGTTACCCAACACCATAATGACACCAGGTGATTGACAGGTGGGGGTGCCCACTCATCTGTCAAAGTTGGCCTGTGGGGGAGGGAGAAGCAGTGCTACAGCCTGCCAGCTGGATCCAATTCCACACACACACACATACCCCGATATAGTATAAGAAGAGCTTGATGGGTGAGATTGGGGGGTGGGTGAGCTCAAAGGCAAAAGGTTTTCAAAAGTGCTGCCGGAGGAACAACTCACCACGCAGCTGGCAAAGCCAATGCCCACCAGGCGAGGGCTGATGTACTTCCAGACCCCGATGCTGCCCTGCCGGATAATCTGCCCAGCCGCCAGCTCCAAGAAAAACAAGGGGATCCCAATGATGAAGAGAAGCAGCAGGTACAGCAGCAGGAAGGCACCTGGCCAGGGTGAGACAGAGACACACAGCTACAGCATCCAAGCAACACTTCGCTCCCAGATCCCAGCAGTCTCCCCTGATTCCACCAGCCAGTTACCCCCTGAATCAGAAATAATTTAAGGGAGGAAACAGGTGCTCCCGTGAAAGAGCATTAGGGGTCAGCCGGTTGTGGGGTGAGCTCAACTCTCCAACCCCCACCCTTACAGAGACACAAATACGGTCTGTGGCAAACTCCTCCAACTGCTCTCCTCCCCACCCACAAGTGGACTCCAGTTCTCTTCCTGTCTGAAGCGCATGCCATGATTATGCAACCAAATATTTGGCTCTTTCAAATAAAGAGGGAGGGGGTTGTTTTTCTTTTTAAACACCATTGCTTAAACATGTTCAAAACTGTGGTTTTTTTGGGGACTGGCACAAGGAAGGTGTTTTCGGGATTGGTACAAAGGCAGCACTGTGAAAATCCAGTTTCTGCCACCCCCTCCCTGCAGAAATGGATTCTTCCATCCAAAATGGCCAAGGCAGCTGTACACGCTTCCATAGCAGGCTCAAGCTATGCAAGTTTGTTTTGTAAGCACAGCCTGGCTGTTACCTGCAACACAAGACTATCCCCCTTCCCATTTACCAGGTGCTGCTCACAGTGGCCAAGAAGTACCCAAGACCCGGGTATTGTATTTGTGTATTGCAGGAGAAGCTGGCATGGTGGGGCAGTTCAGTGGCAGTGCTGAGGTTGCTACTTCATTGTCACACAAGTCCACTTTAGGCCCCCAAATGCCTTGGGCCTCAGCACCTTTGGAATTTAAGCAGACAGCCACTTATGGCAGGGCCTTCTCTGTGGTGGCCCCTGCCATGGCCGTTTCCATCTCCCATACCCTTTTAATAGTGATCTGCTTCTTATCTCTTCTCTTCTTGTGCATCACTGTCAAGGCTGTAACTGCTTTTCAGTTTGTGTGCTGGGGTGTTTTGCATGGTTTCTAAGTTGAGATGTTCAATGCCTTGAAAGCCCAAAGGGGCAGAAAGGTGACACAGGCATTTAATATAAGGAGAAGTTAAACGGTACAGGTACCCTGCTACAAATGAATGAAAAAGGGGACTGTCTTGCTCTACGCCAGCCCCAAGCTTGCAAGAAATGCCCGTATCCACTCACCTCCCCCATTTTTATGGCAGAGGTAGGGGAATCGCCAAACGTTGCCAAGCCCAACCGAAAAGCCAACCTGGGCCAGGATATACTGAACTTTGGACCCCCAGGCCGGGCGGGTATCAGGTTCGTCAGTGAGCAGATCTTGATTGAATTCGCCTTCGGCGTTTGCTGCAGATTCGAGGTCCGCTTTGGATTTCTCCATTGGTGGAGGGATGTGATACACACACACACACACAAACACACACACACACAAATTGTGCACGCGGCTAAATCCTAGGGCCCTTGCACAATCACACACCTTCACACTTGTCTGTGCACACTTATGTGTGTGACACAGATGTCGGACCCCAAAAAGACTCTTCTCCTACAACTAGCACAGGCTCACGTGTACCATGGGACCAGGGAAACGGAAAGTGAACTGCTAAAAGTGTATACACTCCTTTCACATTAGCAAACCTCTCTCACAGATGTGGGCATTTGTGTGTGTCAATTACCCTTAGCACACAGAACTTCGGCCCTCACACTGTTGTGCAGTCGCAGGTGCACATGCCTACAAAATTCTCTATGGGACTGATGCACTGAAACACGAACTAAGCTCACACACATCACTCGATCAGTTCATGCACGAACATACGGACAACCCACTCATACAAAGAGGGGTTCTCACTTTGCCCTTGCGTCGTCTGTGCCTACCCTCAATCACAGCCAATTAAAAGAGTTTGGACGCTATATGCATACAAAGATTCACACATATGAAGGTGGGTGGAGACAGTGTCCCGTAGGCTCCGTGAATTGCATATGCTACGAGATGCACACACAGGCACACACGCTTGCCGACTCCTCTCCAAAGCAAAAAAGGATTCCAGCCTAGAAAGAGAAGAATCAGAGAAAGGAGTGAGTGTAAGGCCAAAGGTAAGATGCCCAGTTGGAGGGTCAGTTAGGATTCCCCAAACCAGCCTTCTTCCACCTGGGAACTACAACTCCCATCATTCCTGTCAATTGGTTACGCTGGCTGGGAACAGTAGGAGTTGTAGTCCAAAAGAGACTCCAAGGAGACTCCAAACCATGGGGTGGGATCCAAAGCTAGTGTTGCGCCAAGCAGAACCACCAAAGTTAATGGGCACGACTGATTCAGGTTCATTCACTTCAATGGGCCTACTCTGAGCAGAATTTCGGTCAATATAAGCGCATTGCATTGTGTATTGACTTTTAATTACTTTGTGTCTGGAAAATGAGTAGGAAATGTAACAAACTGAAATGGCAAAATGGACAGAGATTTTGCCTGCTCCTGTGCTGTCAATTCCTCTGGCCTGTTCCCCAGAAACTCTAATAAGAAGTATTTATTACCATGAAATAGGAGTCAGAGCTCTTTGGAGCCAAGAATATCCCAGCACAAAGTGCCTTTCAAACACTTGTTTGGACATCTTCTTACCACTCCTGTCAGGGGATTAAAGTTGCGTCAAACTGTGTATCCTTCTAGGCCTGGAATTATTCAAATTGGCATAAATGCATTTCATTTAGATGCCTTGCAATTTATTTATTTTTCGGCGCCATCTGAAACTTTGCTTGTTTTCCCCCTCTGAATAAACAGGATGGGTATTTGTGGCTGGGGAAAAAATGTTTCTCAAGAAATATGGATGGAAGTGAACAAGAAAATACAGTTCTCTAGAAGTTGGGGGTGGGAGTGGGTGGCAGCTTCGGGGAGCTCCTGGGGCAGCTGTGCTGAATTGAGACATCCTTCCCCTGCCTTAGCTAGACCACTAGAATCTATCTTCACCCAGATCCTCTTGGTTTTCTACAGATTATAGAAGTTAGCTGCTGTCAAAATCATTTCAGCAGTTTTCGGTAGCCATGAAAGACCTGAAACTCTAAAAACAAGAATAGAGTTCCCAATGTCTGGATCTCATATTAGCCATAGAGCCACATTTTCTCTACTCAAGCACAAATCATACTAATGTCTGGATTTCTTGCCTCTGAGCATCTGGTATTTTACAGCAGGTGTGAAGGACCTCAGGCTTTGGGGCCTAATGTGCCTGTCCAGGCCTTTCTGTCTGGCAGTTGGAACTTCTACCAGGCTCTGCTTCTTATCCTATCCTGACTGTTTTTGTCTGGCTGGAATGAGTCCTTGACAGGTAGATAGATATACATATATATAGGTGTGTGTGTGTGTGTGTGTGTGTGTGTGTGTGTGTGTGTGTGTGTGTTACATACAATTGCTTTAACTGTTTTTAGTTAAACTAAGGTCAAATTCACACTACACATTTAAAGCACTATGATACCACTTTACATGGCCACGACTTCCCCCAAATATTCCTGGGAGCTGTTATTTGTTCAGGGTGCTGGGAGTTGCTAGGAGATCCGTAATCCCCTCACAGAGCTACAGTTTCCAGAGTGGTTGAACTATTAATCTCTCTTCACAGGAAATGTTTTGGAATTGTAATTCTGTGAGGGGAACAGGGTCTCCTACCTAACAACAGCACCCTTGGCAAACCACACCTCCCAGGATTTTTCGAGGGAAGCCATGACTGTTTAAAGTGGCATCACAGTGCTTTAAATTTACAGTGTGGATGCGGCCTGTTTTGGCCAGGGGCAAAAGTGGGCGGTGCAACAAATGTAAATTTTGCCGTTGCACAGTAGGTTAGCTTCTACACAGACTCACACACCCCTCTCTATCCTCCATCCGGACGTATGAGAGACCTTATCAGAATTCAGGGGCACATTCCACCCATGGAAAAACGTGCAAGGAGGGCTCTCTTGTCCTGCTGCCGCCCAGGTCTCTGGTCTCTCATCTTTGGGTTAGAGAATTCAGAACAAACAGCCTCAGGCCACAGTCTCTGCAAAAGTGGTTGCAACTGCAAAATTTGCAACAAATAATCTCCTCCCCGCCCTTCTTTCTGCGTATTCAGATACCCTCTCAAATTTGCCTGCGCCGTGTCCCTGCACGAGGCGAGTGTGGGAGGGCAATGCCAACTTCAGCAGGCGAGCAGGAGGCAATGCCAATGGTCATCATGCCTGGCTTTGCGTAAGCGGTGAACTTTTGTCCGCTGCCCCTCCCCCCTTTTTCCAGCGCCAATGCCAACCGTTCATTATTTCCCACAATGAGGACTGGAGGCTGGACTAACCTTCACAGACGTAGTGGTGGCCAAGGTCAGATATGAAAGGAAGGAATGTGTGCCAGCTCACGGAGTGGGGGCAGGGAGAGAAAGGGTTCAGGAAAGGGGCAGCGTTGGCACAGGACAGCTCCTGCCTGCCTATCGGGCAGTGCCAGCCGTCTCCCTGCAAAGGCTCCCAGGCATGGTTCGGCAGAGTTAATTGCCTGAAATTAAGGGAAATGTTTATATCTCTAGGTCTGCAGACTATGCATGTCATGAAGGCAGTTGCCTTACATACAAGACTTTGCATGTTTGCAGTTCCTTCGTTGCGAAAGATTTTCCACATGACTTCCTATTTACAAAGCTCCCAGAGGACACTTGGGCTGCATTCACACCTGAATTTAAAGAGCATTTATGGCACGGTGACTTTCTCCAAAGCATCCTGGAGACGGTAGTTTGTTAAGGGTGCTGGGGAGGTTTAGCTTTTTGAGAGTTAAACTACAGTTCTCAGGGTTCTTTGGAGCAAGCCATGTATGGTGTGTATGCAGCCTTACTTGCCTCTATGGCATATACTAGCATGCGCGATGCTAATGGTGGCTCTTCCCACACCAGGATCACCACGCTTGTGTATGAAAAGAGTCCTCAGCGCTAGTTCTTCTTTATTAGCTGCAGTTCAGCTCAGGGAGGGAATGGAAGTCAATGGAAGGGCCTTGGCTTTGCAGGTGAAAGGTCTTGGTTTGAAAACTGCTGGAAAAGGGCACTGATAGCGATAAATGGAACCTGGTTAGTTTTGCTATGATGATTATTGGCTTGTGATAAAATGGAGGCAGGCTTTTTCGTGGGTGGCACTGGTGTTGCAAAAAGCGAACCCTGCTGAAATATGGGAGGCCCCATCCGTATTGGCATTCTGCCAGCTTCTGAAGATGCATCTGTTTAGACAAGCATTTTCCTGGCCTCTTGATTTGAGTCTCCTACTCTGATGGTTGTTTTAACTGTTGCAACTATTGTGCTGTTTCAGTGGGCTTGCTTATTATATATTTAGGTTATGGATATTGTAATGTTGTTGTTTTTACTATGTATTTGAATCACTGGTAGCTACTTTCTTCTTATTTTGCTGTTGGCTTTTGTTTCTGAACTGCCTTGATATTTCATCTTGAAATGAAAGGCAGTATATAAATAATCATCAACCCTGGCATCTCCACTTAAAAAGGGATAAGCTTGCAGATGATGGGAAAGGCCTCTTTCTGCCTGAGACCTTTGAGAACTGCTGCCAGACAGAGAAGACAATATTGGGCTAGATAGGCAAATTCACCTTCCATTCAGAAAACAGAATTGCTGCTGAATGAGAAGTCTATTATGCATAGGTGGAGAGATGGGGGATGGAACGCAGAAACCTCTGGTTAGTGTGTGGTTGGGAATACAATGTTGGTATCTGTCTGTCTTGAGAGACAATGGAGTGTGCCTCCAGTGGTGAAGTCAAATTGCTGTGTTAGAAGCACCTAAGTGGCCTCCCCTGAGCGCAAGCCTGGGTAGTTTGTGTGGAGATCCTGGGCTGCCCAGGTGACAAGACTTCTCTCTCGGCCTCCCTGATGTGCTCCAAAGGAAAGGAAAGCAATACATTTGGCACTAACTTGGCTGCAGGAGTTTCCAGAAGTTAGGCGTATGAAGCACCATCTAACCGTCTTAGGAATTCCACTCTGGATTTGTGTAGGGTTTACTCCTGAGCCTTGTCTTCTCCCAAATATATCCCACAAGGCAGCAGAGGTTTAGGATGAGAGTTTTCCTTCTCCTAGATGGGCTACCTTCCCAGGCTGATAAAGCCCAGCTGCCCCTCACTTCTCTCTACGGCACATGAGGAAATCACCTTCTTGACCATTGGACTCCCTCTTGGAATACAGCCTACTGTACAAATGTGAGAGTTACCCCCATTGCTCTACACATGGTTGTCTTTAGCCAAAGTTGCCACCTTTTGAAGGACAGGCCATTCAGAAGGATACGCATGAAGGAAAGCAGCCCTTGATTGGGAACAGTTTCCCCACCTTTGTTATACATGAGCAGGCTATGATTATAGTACTAAAATATATGTATACTGGACGTATCCAAAGGTACTCTTTTTATTTTTTTCCACTTATTCCGCAAGTGAGTCCAAGCACTGGAAAAGACAAGGGATCACAGCACATGCTGTGCACAGAGATCTCAGGTTCCACCCTCAGCATCTCCAGTTGAAACACTCTCTACTGACAGGGCTGAAGAAAGGTTTTTCCTTTGCCTGAGATCTTGGCTAGGTGGACCCAATGGTCTGAATCCACTTGAGAAGCTTCATATATGATAACAAATACAGAGGATGGCTAAGTATACTCACATGCAGCGGAGGTATCTTATGTGCTCATCTAAGCATGCAACAGGGGAAAAAACAGTTTACAGCAGCATGCCCACTCTCCTTTTCTGTCCTCCCAGTCCTTGGCTTCTTAAGTTCACAAATTATATCTCCTTGGTGTAGCAATCTGTGAAGGTAGACGAACAGCCATAACTGGGTTGTCCATTCAGACATCACTCCAAATCATAGTTAAGCACAAAACACGTTTCGTAAATACATTTTAAGGTGCAGTTTCCAGTTCTATTTTCCCAGTCAATCCAATCGTAAATCCTAGTTTTTCAATTCGAACGCAGCAAACCATAGTTAAAATTTCCTAACTACAATTTGGCAGGATGTCTGAATTGAGACACTGCATTTAATTAGATGTGGGAATGCCTAACTTCTACTCTTGTGTGGCTTCTGTGTTGCTGCTTATCAGATTCCAGCTTTGTTTCCCAAATATATACAATTTCAGCAACAAGATTTTGCTACTTTTTCAGTCTTGTCTTAAGGCTAGAGAAGAATATCAAATGATAGATAAACTCAATTAAGTCTGACAACACAAGATGTTTTACATCACTTAACTGCGATGTAGAAATAGCTACACCTGTGAACTCACTGAATCCAACAAAGTCCCCACAAACACACATTTAATTCTGTAGCATAAATAAAACACATGTAGCTGCATAACAGATTCTCTGAGGCAACTGTGCAGAAGGGGCTGCTGTTAAAAAGCTGCCGCTGCACGTACTGAATTGTGCAATGCTTGCAAGTGGCGAACTGTGTGTGGTTTGCCTCAAGGTTTGTTGTTTCACAAAATGGAGTGAGGAAAGATGCTGCGTCCTTGCCATACATTTAAAGAACTTTCCAAGCCCCAAAAGGGCCCTGGGAACTGTAGTTTGCTAAGGGTGCTCAGAACCGTAGCTGTTTGAAGCTACAGTACGCAGCCAAAAGCAGAAAACTAGCACATGGGAAGGGGGTGCGGGAGTTCGTAATCCTTTTCCCATGTGTCATTTTCCCACTAAAAAACAACACACAAACCTTTTTTTGGAGCGGGGATGCCCTGCAAGGAAAAATATGTACACACGCACACAGCACAATGTTTCTGCTTTAGTTTGCAGCCTCCACAGCTGCATTTTGTCAAAAGTTGGAGATAAGCTATGCAGGACTGAGAATGACACATAGCTCAAGCCTCGCACCTTGCCAGGATCTTGCTTTGTCTGGTGATCTATGTTTAAACAACTGGGCATGGCCCTGGGCTCTTTGTGAGTATGTGTGCTGTGGAACAACACAGCCCTCCTGAGAAGGAAAACTCGAAGAAGCCTCAAGCAAGCACTGAACTTGTTCAATCGGCCAGTGCCTTCTTACGCAAAAAAGGGTCTTCCAGTTTACATGACCAAAAGCTTGCTGTTAACGTCATTGTAGGTTTAAAGGAATCTAACTGAACTGAGGTTCTGCCGTTTCTAACTGCATTATAAGACCTGTAACTTGTGGCTGAGCTTGCTTTTCCCTCCTCCCTCCTTTTCTTTTTTCCTTGTGTGTCACATCTGCTTTCGTTATAAGCCCGAGGGCATGGAACGCCTTACTATTAGCGCTGAGGAGGAGCAGATGGCCTAGCAAGCCTGTGCTAGCTACTCCTCTTCCTGTCACACTCACTTATTTGCATTCCCTCCACCTCTAGGCTAGAGGAAGAGGAAGAGGCAAGTAAGCAGGAATGTTGAAGAGCAGGGATAGGGAACTTATGGACCTCCAGGGTATTGTTGGACTACAAATTCCATCATCCCTAAACACTGGCCCTGCTGGCTGGAGCTGAGGGAAGCTGGAGTCGAACAAGGGCTGCAGATCCGTCTGTCCCTCCCCATCTCTGCTGAACAAAAAGAACAGCAGCAGGAGGTGGCCCCTGGTCTTCAGTAGGCCTCAGACCAGATCACGGACCTCAACAGGGGCCTGAAGGGATCAACCCCTGGTTCCAGCCCTGTAGAAGACTGAGCTGCATGGCCTTGAATCAAATCAGCGATGAGAGACCCCAGCTGCATGTGAGGGGAGGGAAAGGGGCCACTACCACTGATTGTGCAAAAATGTGCACAAAAACCACCGAGAACACCGTATTTATTATTATATTTGTTAGTTGCTTTTCTCACAAAGTGACCCAAAGCAACTTACATTAAAACCAAATAAAGAACTCCCAATAAAAATCTAAAATCTAAAAGCGCAGCTGAACAGATAAAACAGATCAGGACTTGCTGTTCTCACCCAACTAAAAGAGGCCACAATTAAGGGACAAAAAGCTGTGTAAAGAAAAAAGTATTCGCCTGGTGCCCAAGAACAGATAAGGGTGGCGCTAGGCGTGTCTCCCTGGGTAGAGCAGTCCACAAGTTGGGGGGTCACCACTGAAAAGGTCTGATCTAATTAACTTGGTAACATACCCTTTTGGCTTAAATGTATTCTGAAAATCCTACAAAAAGGAGACAGTTGTACTGTAACACGACTGAAAAGCGTGACTTTTACTGAGTAAAAAAAACCCAAGGGTCCTTCTCCTTATGGGTTGTGTCCGGCAAAGTCATTGGGCAAGCAACCAGACTTCTGCTCAAGCAACAGAACTTCTCCTTCCGTCTCCTCTCCCTGCAACTCCTTAAATCTGCTTTGGGGTTCCCGCGAACCCTCTGGGGGGTGCATAGGAGAGGGAGGAGAAGGAAGAGGGGAAGTTCAGTTGCAGGAGCAGCCTGTCGTTGTGCAATGACTTCAGCGGATTCCTCCCCCTGCCAATATTTCACAATCTACTGAGAGCTGAGGATGGAGCAAGACACAAGCATCAGACCCCACTATCTCTGAATGCAGGTTGCCACCAAAATAGCTAAAAGGCGAAGGTACAATCAGTACCTGTTCTCATTATGTTTAATTCCTCCCATCATACTTAATTCCTTCTTTCTGTACGGAGAGAAATGTCCTTACCTCATTCATTGTCTTGGAAGTCACAGTTTAGGGCTCAGGACTGTCTGCCACAGCACCAGGTTTGCTCCTTTAGAGGAAGAGCAAAAACACAGGCAAACATGAGGAGCTGATCTCCCCAACACAATCAGCAAAGGCATGAGGAGGGAGCAGGATAGCACCCACTAGCCTCACCCCACAACATTGACATATGCACCACAAAATCACATGAGAAAACTCTCCAAGTTACACAAGACCTTACTTTATGGGTCATTAAAAAAAATGTGCTAACTACCATCTTTTGACCCACAGGTCATAAAATCAATATCATCACCTGTTTACCTGAGGCAACTTTGCGCCAAGTATGGGTGATCCCAGTCAGGTTTCACAGACCTAAACTCAGGTCATTGAAATAAAGTTATGTGGGCAATAGTTTACCTCTCAGCAGCTGTAAAGGGAAGGTGGAGTGGGCAGCCCCCAACAATGTACACTAAGGGGTTTTTTTTATTGCTTCGTGGGTTTTAGTCATGTAATCTCATTTGTACACCACTTTGAGAATTCTTTTCAATCAAATCGTTTACGTTTTTCCTAAATAAAATAAGTAAATTTTGCAGCGTAATGCAACAGATCTAGAGTAGCGACAGCCAGCATGGTATTGGATTGGAAAGGCAGGCTAGACTGAGGAGAACCAGGTTCAAATTCCCCACTGGGCCATGAAGAGGCTCACTCTCGCACTCTTTCTGAGCCTCAGCTACTTCACAGGGCTGTTGTGAGGACAGAAGGTGATGTGGTGGTGGGATCCATTTGGGGGTGCCAAATTTTGGCCTTGGATAGGGCACCGTATTACAAAAGATTGCCAAAGTATGCCGCTGGATGCAGTACCCTGAGATGCCTTGAGGAAGGATAAATATGCAAGGTCCCTGAAGGGTGGAATAAGAATGTAATAAATAAAAACAAATATCTAATATTTGGGGCATCACTCATATGTTAAAGGATGGGAAGGATACATAAACAGAGCAACGAAACATAGAACAGGATATATTCTCTGAGGCGGGAAATAAATGCGGCCCTCCAGACACCTTTCTCTGGCCCTTCAGACTCTTCCCAGGCTACACCCCCTCCCCAAACATACTCTCCTGTGCAGAAACAAGCCTACTGCACAAGGGCAAATGTTGATATCAATTGCCCCGCCTACTTTTGCCTCTAGCCCCGCCCACCCTGGCATGTGGCCCCTGGGATGCTGCTCAGAAGGGAATGTGGCCCTCAGGCTGAAAACTATTCCTCACTCCCTGCCCTGAGGACGAGTTATTTTAGCACTCAGAACTGCCAGCCTTCACAGGAGGCTGACTGAAAGAGGCATGCTCAGAGGTGCGCAGGAGCCTTTAATTAAGGGACTAATTCAATTTGCACCACAGCAGGAGCTGCCTCCGTTCACATGAGGGCGACCCAGCACACACACATACACACATGAGGGTTTGAAATTTGAAAGAAACCTACCATGGCTCACTTGCATCTTTCTTCCTCTATTCCTGTCCCAGCAGGAAGCCTGCCCTATTTAAAGTCCCAGAGACAGGTCCCACCCCCTCTGCCCCCCCTCACTCCCCAGTTAAGCATCATGTTACAAAGTGACCTACACAAGCCCCAGTCCCCACTTTAGAAGCAGCCCTGCTTACGCTTCTCCTTAAAAAGCAAGCGGCAGAAATATATGATCAAACCAAACGTCCCACCGTCTCAGGTTAGGGGGCTACGTGGTATCAAGACATCTCTCTCCCCAGAACCACCACACTTTTAATAGCTCCTTGAGCTGATCCGCTTCTCGTTCAGTCTAGTTTCTTAAAACTCTGTCACAAGCAAGTGAGGGCTACAGCCCAAGGCCTCACACAAGTAGCCCCCCCCTCCCCAATTCAGCTCTGCAAAAAGAGGTACAGGATCAGGCTAGGTGCTGTGCAGGAGTTAAGTTTGCCGAATCAAAGGCAAGCACTTTACAATGCAGTTCAGCAGCACCACTGCAAGGAAACTACCAGTTTAACTCAACTTTACAGGGTTGCGGTGTGTAGCTACGTGCCTCATTTTATCCTCTCGTTATCAAATTAGAAGATACACAGTCGCCCAGTTTGGATGATCATTCCAGGCTTCATAAACCAGAATCTTGGAGCCAAAGGTGGCAGAAAATAGGAGAGAAGGGAGGAACACTTGGCTCACACTCTCAGCTTCAGAAACCATGGTTTGCGAAACCTTAGATAATTGTCTGAACCAGGCCATCAGCTCAGTTCGAAATCCCTTGCAGATGACCGCAATGCCTGAAGGCAAACGGTCAGGTTTGTGTATCCATAGCAGTGACCATAGGAGAAACAACTGCTGGGAGGAGCACAGAGAAGAAATGACATGGTGCATCTGCAGTAGCACAACTGGGCGGCTTCTCCTGCCCCAGCTGCAACAAAACATGTATCCCCTGCACTGGTCTCTATGGCTGCGGCAGGCGCTGAAACCTTCCAGCAGCTTGACCTCCCCACCATAGGTCTCATTGTCTCCCGAGACAGATGGATGCCAGCAAGAAGAATCCTGCATACACACATAATGGAAGTGATTGATTCAGCTAAATATAGGAGTCCCCTTGAAAACCAATTATACCTTAGAACTCCATATGACTTCTGTTCAGGGGCAGCTTCTAACGGCACCCACATCTATGGGAAATCAGAACACACACACCCTCCAGCCAAGGGGCCTCTGGGCCAAATTCTCTCCAGTGCCAGGGAAAGCTCTTTCCCATCTTCTCATTCCCATCCTGGGCACGGCACACCTTCCACTCCCTGGGGACTGTAGCTTCTCCACCCTTAACCCCAAACCACACATGCGGCTGTGTGGTGCATTGTGGGAAAGCTGCCCCTGCTCTCATACGTATGCAAGAACACACGGAGCCAAGAGTCAAGAGCCAAACTTAGACACAACTTAAACCCACCCTTCTTCAAAACCATTTGGGGAGCGGGGAGTGACAAGGACCCATAGCGTACCCATCTCCCCCTATGGCTAAGGGCTGTGGCTCCCCCTATGGCTAAGGGCTGTGACAGAGCACATGCTTTCACCTCAAAAAAGGCCCCAGGTTCTGTCCATGGCACCTCAGATAGGGCTGGGAGAGACCCCTGCCTGAAACCCCCAGCCACTTCATGTAGGCAACACTGAGCTGCTCCTCAGCGGCCTGACTCATGGTAAGTCAGGTTCATATTTTCCATATGGGGGGAATTTCCATCGGAGAAATACAATAACACACACGCTACCTGTGCCTAAGACCAAATTGTGCCCCATGCAGCAGCTTTTAACCACATCTAGTTTGCCCCCAGCAACCCAAAAAAAGATCCCTGACTCACACAACTCCTGAGCACTTATGCTCACCAAATCCCCGGGTACGCACCTGCAAACGCACGACTTCCCTGCCTCACACAAGCCCTGTGCCACCCACACCATTCTCTTGCATTATGTGGCAGCGAGCACTGAACCCTAACTGGCCAGAAAGGCAGACACTCTGCACATGCTCAGAAGAACTCATATAGTAATATTCTTAGCATTTCCCCTCGACTAATACTCTATGAGCTGGTTAATGATATACACTTCTAGTCAATTTAGATAATAACAAGTGACTAAAATTTTTCCTATAGGTAAAAGCAACAGTATTGAGGGAAAACCCCACTACAGTATCATTGTTTTGATTTTTCCAGTTAACTTGTGCGTGAGTCATGACAACCATCTCAAAAGAATAGGCACTCCCACCTTGTGGGTGTGAGAGAAGGTGGCAGTTCCTTCCAGTAATTAGCTTGCTACTTGTATTTTTTTATACGTACTTTTATTTTCTTTTTACTGGTGTGTTACATTCCTATCCGGCCTTTCTTCCAAGGCACTCAAGCAGTGCACAGAGCACACCCCCATGTTATCCTTGCCTTGCACAACAGCCCTGCAAAGTTGGTTAGGCCGAGAGAGAGCAAGAGAGCAACTACTACTAGCCCAAGATCGGCCAGTGAGCTTTGTAGCCAACTGGGGATTTGAATCCAGTATTCCCAGTAAGACATTTTCACTACTAATTCACAGCGACTCTTGTGTCAAAAACAGTCAGTTCGTTGTAAAATCCGAATCCTAATTTAATCAGGGATGTGCATGCTTTTTTTAAAAAGCTGATTAATATACTGTATTATGAAGTGGAAACCCTTTACACATTTGCCTGTATATTTATTATTTACCAATTATATTTCTATACCACCTTTATCTTCCAAGGAGCTCAGTGTGGTGTAAATGGTTCTCCTCCCCCACACTTCATCCTTACAACAACCCTGGGAGGTAGGTTAGCCTGAGAGACAGAGAGTGGCCCAAGGTCACCCAATGTGAAGATTTGAACCCTGGTCTCTCCCAGCTCTCAGAATAACACTCTTAACTGTTAATTTACTGCTGCACTTGGTGAAAGTGATTACAGGCATTGCAGCCCAAATTATTCACAAGTTTTGGGACTGAAAATCAAGGAAGTGTCCCAGGAGCCCGAGATCACATACACACTATGTGTATAAACATCCCTAATCCTTGTCTCCGTTTACCTTTGGAGCCTAGGGACCCTTTCCGCACCCATGCCTGCTCCTTCTGGCCACATCTACTCAATGCCATTTTCAGCATCGGCGTAGCCAGGATTTTTGTTGGGAGGGCAGAACCTCAGTTAGCTATGTATTTTTATTTATTTTTTATTGATTGGGGGCTAGCTGCCCCCCCCTACACCCATGCCACCTTGCAAACTCCCCGCCCCGCCCCCCGCGCGCAGAATTCTCTATTTGTTTTATTCTATTTATGGCACCGAGCGGTCACGTCTGACAGCTGCGTGACAGGCAGCAGCCCAACAGGTGATGCGCAGCGATGGGAAGTGGAGGAAGAAGCTCATCAGCGAAGGAATGCTTTGTCTGTTGTTCAGCTGCTATTCCCGCCACATGGGTGCTGGGCGGACCTTCTCCTGCCCACCTTAAGCCGTCTCCCCTCCAAACCGCCGCCACGCTTCTCCACACCCCAGAGAAGAGGGGGTCGATTTTCCCCTCGCCCCCACTTCTCTGTCTCGGGGAGTTCCGTATCCGCTCCCATGTCCCCTTCGCCCCCCTTCCCTGTCCTGCCTTCTGGGAAGCCCCCGATGCTTCGCCTTGGGGTTTGCTCTCCCTAACCCAATTCATTCCGCCCCCAATCTCGCCTCCTTGAAAGCGGGAGGGTCCCCTTCCTCGCCGCTCCTGCCCAGACCTACCAGCACCTCGGGGTGCGATCCGGACGCGTCCGTTCCGTCGTGACACCTGGAGAACAGGCGAGGGAGCTCGGAGCCTTGCAAGCGTGGCCACGTTGCATCAGCCAAGCTCCCCCCGCGTCCAGAGGCGGGCAAAAAAGGCTTCCGACCCCGCCCAGCGCCTCGGCACCGCCTCTCGTGTACTGCCGCTTTCGAAACCGCGCTCTTCTCGCAGTGGAGGCCGCGAAAGATGGAAGATCTCTCCCCGCAACCCCGCGCCTCTTTCACACATGCACGCACACACGTGTCACGCGGCAACGGCTGAGGAAGCAGCACATGCCGTACGACGTTCATATTGGGTAATGTTTGGGCATAAGAACACCCGCAGGAGGAAGGGGCACTCCGTGACGTCCAGGGAGTGGACTACAATTCCTATCATGCCGGTAGGGCCTGATGGGAGTCCTGTAACATTTGTATACGTGCCGTGCCGCCCTTTTTCTCCGGTAAAGGAAGAGGAAACGGCAAGAAAGAAGGGGAAATCAGGATAAAAGGGCGGAGGTGGGTGGGGAGGAAGACAGGAAGGGAGAAAACATGAAAGAAAAGAGAAGTAAATTGATGTGCTGCAAAGAATGACAGAATAAGAAAGATATGTGCACGCGCATATATGCTGGTTTTTACGTGCACACACGGTTATGAAGATTGAAAGGAAAAGATTTCCCTTTATTTTCATCCTTTCTCATCTGTTTCTTTCAAAGGAGCAGCGTGGCTCCTTAGAAAACTCTGTAAGTTCGGTTGCACTAACTTTGTTCACGCTGCACAGATGTGTCCAGCTGATGATTCATTGTTTTGACATTCTGCCCTTCCTCCGATTAGGAGCACGTGACAGCTAGCGGTATTAAAAAACAACAGAACACACAGTAATAAAAACATACTTCAAAATCTTAATCAACTTCAGCAGCAGCAAAGGCTATCATACCAGCCCTGAAAAAAACAAACTATTTTCCATTTGAACCAAGAGCAGTCAATAGAAGTGTAGGTATTCTGTTTCTACTATGGAGGGCCGTCAAATAATGAGGGAGTTCCACAGGTGGTGTGGTGGTGGGGGCACCACGGAGAATGAGCTGCTTTGTGTAAATGCCCTCTTAGATGCTGGATGTTGTCTCCTGGATGGGACAAGAAGTAGGACTTCCTCTACCCTAAACAAAGCTCCTAGGGTTCCAGGTCATTTAGGGCTTTATATGCAGGTCCCTGCTCCTGCCAACCTAGCAGTTTGAAAGCACATCAAAGTGCAAGTAGATAAATAGGTACCGCTCTGGCGGGAAGATAAACGGCATTTCTGTGCGCTGCTCTGGTTCGCCAGAAGCGGCTTAGTCATGCTGGCCACATGACCCGGAAGCTGTATGCTGGCTCCCTCGGCCAATAAAGCAAGATGAGCTCCGCAACCCCAGAGTCGGTCACGACTGGATCTAATGGTCAGGGGTCCCTCTACCTTTATGCTAACAGCAAAACCTTGAATTATTAGTTCACTAGCAGATAGTGCAGAGCTTTAAGTGAAATGATCCATACTTGCTGCTCCAGACCACCTTCCAGAGTTGCCCACATATGTTAATGTTACACTGCTCTAGGATTTCTTGATTCAAAATCACGTTGAGTTGTATCCAAACATTTCCAGAAACTTGAGATTAATTAAGAAAGCTGCTTCTTCATCCCGGGAACCATCATGCAAAATTGGGTTACTGTATCTTAAGAGTTGTCCAAATGCATAGGAAACAGACAAAACATCTTTTTCCAAAAATTATTAATTTATATCATATTTTATCTATTTATTACACAGTATATTTTTTCATTACAGTTATATTCCACCTTTCTTCCAAGGAGCTCAAGGTGGAATGCATGGTTCCTCTTTTCCCATTTTATCTCCCTGTGTCGTAGGGGAGTCGGTAGCCATATATGTTTGTTTCTTTTTTTCTGTGAATATAATGTAATAACTGCATTTCTTTAAAATTAAAAAGAAAAAGGACGGCGGATGCCAAATCCAGTTATTAATATCCCACATAATGAAACAGATAAGAAATGAGCGAGTTCCTTGTGGGCATTAAGCTCCGTACAGGTTGAACAGGTTTCTACACAAAGGTATTCCAAGCCAGGTATTTAAGGCTATCCGTAGTGGGAATGTGGCTGGACTTGCTGGTTAACTCTTTTTTTTTTTTTGGAAATATTTTATTAGTTTTCCAAAAATAGCAAAAATAAAACAACAGCAATACAAATTCAAAACCAAACAGAAGAAATTGACTTCCCCCTAGTCCCTTCCTTGGTTCCATTATTTATCAGCATTCCACATGTCCATTGTAAATTTAAAAACCATTAAAATTACTTATTGTCCATTCATAATAAAATTACAAGTAGTCCTAGAACCTTGCTAATGTATTAACTTCATTACATTACATACATTAACTTAATGTATATGCAATAAAGTCCTTCCAATCTTCTTTAAATTCATTGTCGTCTCTTCCTCTTAGTTTCATTGTCAATTTTGCCATTTCAGCATATTCCAATAATTTAACTTGCCAATCTTCTTTGGCTGGGACACCTTCTTCTTCCCAATGTTGTGCTAGTAGTATTTGTGCGGCTGTAGTTGCATACATAAATAAGTTCTTTTGTAATCTTGGTAGGTCCACTCCTGTAATACCTACTAGGAAAGCTTCTGGTTTTTTTTAAACAAAGGTTATTTTAAACATCTTCATTTCATTATAAATCATTTCCCAATAATTCTTTTACGATCCCACCACATGTGAAAAAATGTCCCTTCTGTTGTTTTACATTTTCAACACTTGCTTTCTTTAGCTTTGTACATTTTTGCTACTTTGACTGGAGTTAGATACTACCTATACATCATTTTCATATAATTTTCTTTAATCACCACACATGCTGTAAATTTTATCTCACTCTTCCATAGTTTTTCGCATTCCTCCATCTGGATATTGTGTCCCACATCTTGTGCCCATGCCTTGCTGGTTAACTCAGTTGGTTAGAGCATGGTGCTGATAATGCCACCGTCACAGGTATGATCCAGGTATGGGTGCATGTTTCTGCATTGCAGGGGGTTGGACTAGATGGCCCATGGGGTCCCTTCCAACTCTATGATTCTAACATTGCAACCTGTAGTTTAGGCTGCCTGGTTTACACTTGGCAGGGATTAAAATTTAGCCCATGAGGCCATGCCACACAAACCACAGACACAATTAAAATGCATCTTGTACCTTTGAACACAATGTTGGTAAGCTGGGAACCATAATAAGCAGTAGGCACTAGGGCCAATTTATGGACTGGGCATTCTGGCAAGCTAATGTTGGTTGGAGATATATGTATAATGTATTTGTTATTTATATAGAATTCTTTGAAAACATGTAGCAAACTTCTGTTCTTTCCGTTTCTTAAAAAACTTGGTATAATAAAGCCGTGCGGTTTCACTACCAATAAGGTAAAAACAGTTTCGCTATCAATAAGCTTGATGTGAAGCCAATATGTCCTTTGCAGCTGCCTGGCAACCAGAACAAAACATTCGTGTTTGTTTGTGTGAGAGGGATTCCCCTTACAGAGGGGGTAAGAAGCAGGTTAGGTCTAGCAGATAAGCAATCCGGACTCTGCTACCCAATTTGAAACTACATTCACAAATGTTCCCATGCATGTGAAGAAGAACAAATACACTGCAAGCCTGGATTTTGGCAAAGAAGAATGTTGCTTTCAAAATCCTGTGGGTTTCTGGATTCTGTGGGATAGGACTGTGCTTCTAAAAGGCAGCTCTGTCCTAAGGAACAATTGCAGAGAAGCCAACTCGGAGAAGGCAGCCGCAATGGCAAAGGAGGATTGCAATTGCAGAATTGCAGTTTGTAAGACTGCAGGAAAAACATCTTTTCTCAAGCCTCACCTTGTTTCTATTTTTGCTTGTTATGTGGATCCCTAGCCAGGATCCTTTGCATGTGTAAGTATCCCTCCATCCCTGCTTTGTGCGTGGATCAGGGGTGCCGACTTGGGCCCCAGTTTATGGGTGCCCAGCAGCATGCATGCTGTGATGTCATGACGTCATGTTACATTGCATGCTGCAGCAGTGCTTGGAAACCCCAGAAGTCGTGTCCAGGGCCCTGCGGTAAGGGTCACAAGCACCCACAACCATTTTTTGTGGGTGCCCGAGCCCCCAGGGCCCCCTGGAGTTGGTGCCGGTGGTGTGGATTAGGATTAGGGCCAGCCCAATATATTTTGGCTCCTGAGACAAACCACAAAATGGTGCTTCCTCCAGCAGGAAAGAAGGGGTGAGTGAAGATCTGCATTGGGAACAGGGGGGAATAAAGAGCTGCACTGGGAACAAGGGTGGGAGGAGACCAGCAGTGATTCCTGTTTGCCAAGAGACGACTGTAGAGGTGGCATGGAATGAATGCCAAGGAGGCAGCAGATCTGGACCATAAGCCAGTGTGGTGTAGTGGTTAAGAGCTGTGGACTTGTAATCTGGTGAACCGGGTTCGCGTCTCCGCTGCTCCACATGCAGCTGCTGGGTGACCTTGGGCTAGTCACACTTCTCTGAAGCCTCTCAGTCTCACTCACCTCACAGAGTGTTTGTTGTGGGGGAGGAAGGGAAAGGAGATTGTTAGCCGCTTTGAGACTCCTTTGGGTAGTGATAATGCGGGATATCAAATCCAGATTCCTCCTCCTCCTCCTCTTCTTCTTCTTTGCAGCATGGCACAACTATAATTGCCACCGTGGCAGCAGTAGCAGGTGATGCATTTCTTGGAGGCCAGATCTGCTGCCCCAGGTGGTCGCCTCACTTTGCCTCATGGATGGCCCAGCTCGGATTAGGGTTAGGATAACTATTCAAAATGTGATGCTTCCTCATGTTTATTTGAGCTCTGGAGACTTATTTCTGTCAGATGGTGTGGTATCTTCAGTACATCTATATGGAAAATAAAATATTTCCCCACAGCAAAGAAGTCTGTGTCCTTTGCCTGTCCTCTCGCACCTCGCCACTTAAAGTTGACGAGTTAAATTTTCAGTGAGGGCTACTTGCCAAAGCTTTCATATCACCTTACCTGTCTCTATCAGTTCTGCAACGTGGAATAGTCAAACTGGCTGCACTCATAAAACTTAATATGGTCTTTTGAAAGCAGCTTGTCGTTCTGTTCATCCTAAATATTTAACAGTGCCACAGCAGGCATCATTAATTGGTTTTGCTTTGTAGCTTGCTCTGTCCAACTAAACACCGTCCTCCAAAATTTTAACACCTTTCTACGGGACCACCACATAAGAAGTTAAGTTCCTTGGGCTGCAAACACAAATTAACTTTAAAAAGCACATTCCAATCACATCCCTCGAAGAATTTTGGGCACTGTAGTTTACCCCTCCTAGAGTTACCATTCCCAGCAACCATTAATAAACTACCAAGCCCAGAATTCTTTGAGGGAGGGGATGTGTTTAGAATGCGCTTTAAAGGCAGCATAGTGTCCCCTCACTCACAATCTGCGTTGCTCAGTTTTGCTATTTGGGTCAGTTTTGAAGGTGTGATACACTACCTATGTATAGGTTTTAAAAGATTTCCCCTCATTATTCTCTGCCTTCCAATACCTGCCACGTTAACTTCCAGCACCCGGCAACAGAAGCACCTGCTTCTTTAAAATTAAAAAAATTATTTGCTTACAGGTGGGTGAGAGTGTGGCTTTGTTTTTGCTTGGTGCCATCTCCTTTTGTGTTATCCCCTTCCTCATGCCCATGTGAGTAAATACTCTCTCAGTTCTTACCACCACCTCAAGGATCCATGCTTCAGAGCCAGGGTTTGGACCACAGCAGTGTCTTAAAGCATAGGATCTGAGAACTTAGCCAGTAAATGCAGCTGTGTTTTGTGATAACATGGTTGTTTTCTGTGGCTGGTGGGTGAAAAACAGGTGGATACATAATGCATGAGCCTGACTTTGCATCACAAAGCTCTGGATACTTGATCTTCATGTAGGATAACACGGGATTAAGATAATAAGGCAATGGTAAAATCTCTCCTCAATAAACACTCCCTGGTTTCGGGGTATGAGCTCATGAGAGATCTGAGGACCAGACACAGAGGCCTAAAAGTCCACATGCAGCCTGAGATTCCCCACTCGTCTAAGTGTAATACTTCAAATGAAAATACACCTGTCAGTGTGTAGAGATGGGCTCACTGGTCCCAGGAGGTAGGGGACAACAATCTGTCTGAAGTACAGTTGACAGTGTGGCTTTTTTCTGATATGATTTATGTCACATTTTCTAGAACAACTGTTGCTCAGCAGCACTGCTGTATGGGCGACATTTCCAGCTGGAAGGAACAGGAATACAATTGGATTTACATAATACTTTTTGCCCAAAGATTGTGTAATCAAATGAGATGGTACTTTTATCCTTCTCCAAAGTAAATACAGTTTTGATCTTCAAAGTGCTTGCCGGATAGGGGGAAAAAGTAACCACCTCAGGAAAGCCAAAAGGAGCAAAACGAAACAAAACCCGATTGTTTAAGGAACTTAAAACAACAGCTGTGGGGTTAAGCTGCCCAAAACCTCAAAAAGCTGCAGGAAATATAGAGAGAAATGCTATTGTGAAGGGGATCTCAGTAATCTTTGCTGCTGAGAGGAGCGGATTCTACTGTGAGCTGAAAGAGGAGGTAAACTAAAATAAAGAGTGGGCTGATCATTACATAGTGATGGGGGGCTCCTCAGATAAGCTGTGTATTGAGCATTCATCCTGATTTGCTTGCACAAAGCTGTCACGGAGGTCAGACTCTGTCAGGTCTTTACTGAGCATTTGTTCTGATTTGTTTGCAGGGAGGTTATATGTCAGCAAACTGCTCACCTCCTGATGCCTACAGGAGGCCCCTTCGACATTCCACACTTTTCAATGCATTTCCCCATCAATTTCTTAACCACAAAAAACTGTTTCTTTTTCAAAGCGATTTTGTTGTGCTAGGGCAACAGAGCGCTTTAAATAGGCAAACTTGAATTTTCTAGTGTGCGCTTGACTTCCTCCTGCAAAACATTGACCGTTTGGAGGTGCCCATGACGATGATAATTTACATAGTGCCATGAGTCATTAGTGTGTCCTGGCATTTTACAGAGTACTAGAGGGCAGGTCCCTCCCTGCCCCAAGGGGTTTACAATATATATTTCTTTTAAGCATAGGCGGGGAGAAATGCTAAAAGTGACTGTTTCAATGACATGTACTTAAGCCAGAGTTTCCCAAACGCCTGAGTTCATTGGCCCCTTAATACACTTATAAAGTTGTGTTCACTCTGGAAACTGTAGTTTATCCCCCCAACAGAGCTACAATTCCTTTAACAAACTACAGTTCCCAGGATTCTTCGGGGTAGGTGGAAAATGTGATTTAAATGTGCTTTTGTCATGAGCTGGCTGGTTGTCAGGAAGAAGAGGATCCTGGCAAGGGATGAGCTGGGACTAGGACATACCAGGGCAAGCAGGGGATGGGGAAGGAAGTACTTACAGGGTGACGGAGGATGATGAGGGAATGGGGGTCAATGCACAGGAACCAGATCAGCAGGACCCATCACCAGAGCGAGAGGGACCCCTGTCCCCAAAAACATGGCGGGTTCTGAGGCGTAGGGAACAGTGGGAGTGGCACTCTAGGAGGCTGAGGCAGGCAAGGGCCCACAGCCCAGTTCAGAACAGGTGAGGGTCACCTGCCTCATCAAACCCAGATGCTTCAACCAGAATGCAAAGTACAAAGGGAAAGCAGAGCTGAGATGCTGTGTCTGCTCAACTGCCCATGTTGATGAACCTTGGATTGGATTACGCCTGGACCTCTACTGAACTGTGCTTTGGGTTTGACCCTCGACTGTGTGTTCTGACTGCTGGACTTCAGACTTGGCTACTTGGATTGACTCTGAACTGCGTTTCCTGGACTTTGTTTGTGTGGATTGACCCTTGGGACTTGGCATACTGAATTGCTGCCAGGTAAGCTACAGCTTCAGGACAGCTTTGAACGTAGGGTATGTATGCTGCTAAAATTAACTAATTGCACCCACTGATGCTCAGCAGTATCTGCAGAAGAAATAGAAGACCTTTGAAGTGGTTTCCCCCCAACACTTCACGATCAGTAGCAAAAGTGATTAAATACAATGCCAAGAGTAAACCCCACGATGAACTTGTTAAACTTTAAGGGCCTCTCTGATAAGCTGAAAAGGATTTCCCCCCTTTTCTCCTTCCCTCCCCCACCAAACCAGCTTCCCCATTTTAGTTTTGTTCTGATTGTGTTGACTTTAAGTTCAAAATAGTAATAGCAGTGATGATAATCATGAAAAAATATATATGAGGGGATCAGGAATCTCTTCATTCTCATGTCCCACGTTGCCCGTCCTGATCCATCGATAGCTTGCAACTAGGTAAGACGCAGACATGAACACAGACCCAGCCACCTCGGCTCTGACACTACTCAGACGAGCTCTGCCAGTTCCTCAGAGGAGGATCCATTTGGAGCACAAGCAATGGATCTCTCTTTCTCTCCTAGGCCCCATCTGCACAATACTTCTAAAACAAGATCATACCACTTTAAACAGTCATGGCTTCCCTCGAAGAATCCTAGGAACTATACTTTGCGGGTGCTGAGAGCTTCTAGGAGACTTCACAGAGCAGCAGTTTCCAGAGTGGTTTAATAGTCAACCTGTCTTCTCAGGGAACTCTGGGAGGGAAATAGGAGTCTCCTAATGACATCCTGTGCCCTTAACAAATGACAGTTCCTAAGATTCCTTGGGCGAAGCCATGGCTGTTAAAAGTGATACTGCTTTAAATGTATGGTGCGAATGGGCCCCCTCGTTCTCAGGGTCAGCCCTACTGCCAGGTAGAATTAAGCAGACAGTGGCAGCTCCCCAGCTGTTGTCCTGTTGGAGGACAGAATTGTGGCGGCTACGTGGCCTGCCCTGAGACCGCCAAGTTAGCCTGCTGCCCCCATTCAAGTACCAGTCATGTGAAAACTCAGTAATGTGGAAATTAACAATTAGGAAAAGGTTGGGGAAATGGAATAAACTGCCATGTGAATGCAGCCCATATTGTTCTGTCATTTGTTGTGCAACACTTAAGACATGGCCTAAGCAGTTCTAAGCCTGAAATGATTCAGCAAAGCTGCTTGTTAACAGACCACAGTTAATTTTCCAGTGAACTTGTTTTTAGCAACGATTAAAGAAATGACATGCATTCTTAACATGCTGCCTAATCCTGTGAGTGCTTACTCAGTAGAGAGTCCCACAGACTACTTGGGAGTGTAGCCTTAATTAATTATTTGTACAACATATTTAATTTCTATGGAAATGGAAAGCAGAAGGAAGTTCCAACAGAGAGAAAGATGTGTGTGAATTATACCACATAGGCTGAATGAGCTCAAAACCACAGCTCATCTCTTGGGTGTTTAAATTTTGCATTTAAATTTAAATTTTGAATTTTCTCTAACATCCCTTCTTTTGTACCATGCTTTGTGCTGCTGCTGCTGGTGGTGGTGGTCATTATCAGTACTATCAAAATGAATGGTGATTAGTACTATCAAAGTGAATGGAGGCTTACAGGTTAACAGCAATAGGGTGGTGGTGGTGGTGATGATGATGATGATAATAATAATAATTATTATTATTAATAATATATTATTTTTTATACCCCGCCCATCTGGCTGAGTTTCCCAAGCCACTCTGGGTGGCTCCCAATCGAGTGTTAAAAACAATACAGCATTAAATATTAAAAACTTCCCTAAACAGGGCTGCTTTCAGATGTCTTTTAAAAATAAGATAGCTGCTTATTTCCTTGACATCTGATGGGAGGGCATTCCACAGTGTGGGCACCAGTACCGAGAAGGCCCTCTGTCTTGTTCCCTGTAACCTCAGTTCTTACAATGAGGGAACCGCCAGAAGGCCCTCAGCGCTGGATCTCAGTGTCCAGGCTGAACAATGGGGGTGGAGATGCTCCTTCAGGTATACAGGACCGAGGCCATTTAGGGCTTTAAAGGTCAGCACCAACACTTTGAATTGTGCTCAGAAATGTAACTGGGAGCCAATGCAGATCTCTCAGGACTGGTGTTATGTGGTCCCGGCGGCCACTCCCAGTCACCAATCTAGCTGCCGCATTCTGGATTAATTGCAGTTTCTGGGTCACCTTCAAAGGTAGCCCCACGTAGAGCGCATTGCAGTAGTCTGGACAGTCTGCGGGCTGTATAACAGTGCCCCCAGCTCCCAGCCCCTCTAGACGGTCCAGAAGGATGTTATGGTCAATGGTGTCATTGATGGAATCCCTATTTGTCTGCAACACTCATGAAGGGTGGAAAAAGCCCCAAATCTCTCCTTAGATATAAAGTGTGTCCATGCTTCAGATTCAGGTTTCCGTACCACAGCAGTGCCGCAAAGCAAAGGTTTATTTACCTTGGGTGTTGTGAGCTGATAGCCTGGTAGCTCCGCAGTGGCTCTGGAACGTCTCCATGTGAAAACTACGATCACGAGGAAGCTAGGAAGTGGAGGAAAGTTGCTGCAACCCTGCAGAGCACTGGGTCTTTATTCAGCGTGGACAGTGACTTGAGGAGCAATTAACTTGCTGGTAGATTTGGGTGTCCCCATGTGAAAACCAAGTAGAGCCTTCCCCCTGTACGATGGATCTGTCCCAAAAAAGTGCTGGATCTATAATTTTCGCCATGCAATGCGCGGAAATTGGTTTGAGCTGTGACTCTAGTATTATTTCTCAATATAAATTAACGCGCGGAGATGCGAGGCATGGTGCCTTGAACCCCTGGTTTTGGATGTTTTTACTGGCATAATTGGGTTGGGGATTTTTGTGTGTGGCTTCCCTGCAAAAGCCGTACGTACGATCAGGACAACCCGCGCTCTGCTTGTGCCACTTTCAGCATGTGGAGGGCGCAGAGGATAAACGTCATGAAACCAAATACCCCTTGAGAAGCGGCACCACCTTAAAAAAAAAAAAAGGCAGCCCGCAACAAAAGAGGGAGGGGGAGGGTGGCTGGAAACTGGCGGCTGTGGGTGGAACGCTGGAATCTATTAATTGTTAATATACAAGCCCCGCCTCCTTTGCTCCCCAGGCAGCCAATCACAAACGCGAGGCGCAAATGAGGGAGGTGGGCCCCTTTGGGTGGATGAGCGAAGTTTGGAAACTTTGGACCGTCAAAAGAAGGCGAATTATTAGGTGGTTGCGGGGAGCGGAGCGAGAGGCTGAGATAGCAACGAAAGCAGAAAGAAGAGGCAAAAGGCTGCCTGGGTGATACAGAAAGGTGAGCCATTCCTAGATCGGGTTTTAATGAACTCTGAGAAGTCCCAGGGCAGAACATTGTAGGGTTAAGAGGTCAGTAGGAGATGGAGAGGATAGGGAATAAAAGCGAATAAGGGCGTTTTTAAAGAAAACATCTGGGGTTGGGACTGTTGGCTCATAGCTCAGAGATCCAAACTCGGTCCTCGAATAACATCCTTGATTGTAGAGCATGGGGTTAATTTTTGAGTGAGTCAACTATGGGGCGAGTGATGGGGGTGGGCTTGGCTGGAGATGCAAGTGGGCTGCTTATGGGGCAGAAGTTTAGAGGGAATCTTGGGGTGTGATATGTTTTGAGGCCTCAGAGTCAGTGATTGGGGGGGGGGGCGTTCTCAGTGTCACTGTGAGGCTGGTGGGATGAAACCAGTTTAGAAGAAAAAGCCTGTTTGGCAGAAGAAGAGAGGACTGTTCGTGTAAAAACGAGGCAGAGGTGGACAGTATGTGTGGACCCAAGGGACTTTGACAAAGAAGATCATGACTTGTTGATTTGTGGTTTAATATGTCATTTTGCTACTGACTGTATATTGAGGAAACCCGGCAAAAACGCCTGTCCTTGTCAAAACGCATGTCTGTCTGGTGTGTGTGCAAAGTATTTAAAAGTGCCCTTGTGCAAAACACCCGTGGAGGTGAAGGCTGATGTGCTCTTTAAGGTCCAAGAGGCCAGACACTGGTTGTGAACCTGCACATATGAGAGAGCTCCCTCGTACACGGAATCTGAAAAGCTCTTGTGCAACTCGAGACGTTCCCATGAGTGTAAATGTGTCATGGACAGCTTACATAAGTGATCCGGATTGCGCATACTTCTGTATGCATAGCAATGATGAGCGGAGCTTGAACTGTCTTGCTGAAACAGGGTGTGAATGAGCAGATGTGACAGAAGCCTGTGTTTTCACAAATGAAGGTGGCATATAGATGTGTGTGTGAACTGGCACTGCTGCAGATGTGAGTTATTAGCTCAGCCAATGGAAAGGCAGAGGAGTGAGTCTGTGGGTCTTGCATGCAAGAAGACAGAGATTTGTGAGAGAGATTATAAGAATCAGTTGCCTAAGGAGCCCAGGAAGTGAGCCTGTTTCTTTCTGAGAATCTATGATGCACAGCACCTTCAGAAACGACCACTTCCTCTTCTGGTCTGCTCTGAGATGATATCATCTGTCCTGCTAGCAAGTCTCAGTTCTGAAGGATCTTTCTGAGGGTAGTGGGAACATGTGACGTACAGTGAGAATGCCTCTGGCCATGGGTAGAGTGCATTTTCTTCCATCACCTGAGCAACCCCTGTTGCCCAGCCACATGTATGAACATGAACAGATCCTTGTTGGCCCTGAGCAAAAGTTCATCTCCTTCAACATCTTGCCTTATTACAGGGGCCAACAAGATGCCTTCAGGAAGGCCACACACAGGGCATGAAGCCTTCCCTGGCTGCTGCTCCCTGACAACTTGTATTCAGTAATATGGGTGGGAACCGCAGCAAAATGTTGTAGGCTAGAGTGCTACTGTTCAGAGTTCCAGCCAGCCAACCAGCCAGCCCTGACCTTTCCCAGGACACTCCATTCCAATTTCCCTTGCACCTGGTTTTCCAAGTCAGCATTCCATAACCACCGAGCATGTTCAGCCCTCAGTGGGCTGTTTTGTAGCGCCCCCTCAAACCACTTTTTTGGGGTACTTCTGTAAAACTTCGTGTAGATGTTGCTGCTTAGCTATATAAGGATCCACACTCGAAGAATGAGTTTGCTGCTGGTATATTCTAATCTATCTCTGTCTGTGGATCTGTATAGCTATCTTTAATGAGAACTTCTGCTTCTGAGAATGTAGCTTGAAACTTGCAAAGCAACTTAATTTGGAAAGTTAAGTGGTGCCTGTCCTATACACTTGCTGCAGTGGTTGGTTGTCCCTCTGCATTCTCTATTCCTGCTGTCTACCTGCTTTTTTGATAAACCTAACAACGGTTTCTCATGTTGGACTCAGCTGCTGTGAGGCTGTGGTCATAGCTTCAGAGACAATGCAGGCCACTTAGAGACAGTGCAGGCTCAGTTCTTGCAGCCAGATGGAAACCGTGTGGTTTTGGAGAGGGTGTGTGTGTGTGTGTGTGTGTGTGTGTGTGTGTGTGGTGGATAGGCTTTCCAACTGACCAGAAAATAAAAAAAATATTGGGCCTTCCAACAGCAGCTTTTGATGTGCTGATAAAGCTTCCTACAATGTGGAAATAAAGATTCTCCGTCCCTCAAACTGTTTTTAAAGGCATAGCAGGCTAAACAACTGGCAACCCAATGGAAGAATGGGTGGGACTGTTTTATCACATGGAACCAGTTGTCAGCCGCAATGGGTGTTATCAGTGAGGCCTGGATCAGGGTTGGGGTGTGGAGGAGAGGCCTCCATCCTCTCTGCTTTCTCCTTCCTTTCCCCCACCTCAACCAGCAAGGCCTGGAATGGAACAGGCAACCCCAAGATGACAGCCAACGTTTCCCCAGCAACCGAGTGAGCCACTGTTATGATTTCATCACTTAGGATTCTAAGTTACGGGAGAGGCCGCAACTTAGAGCTCCTTTTTCAAAAAAAGGAAAATTAAAGAACCCAAACGAAATAACCTTCCTTGAGGATTGGTGTGGAGATAACAAACATGGGAGCATGAGGAGGCTGGGAGGGAAATGGGCCTGCCAAAAAGAATCCAAACTGGATTTGTATTTTGTCTCTCCCCTTGACACTCTTCTCCTTCCCCACAGGACGACACAATGTCCCGCAAAGGTTGCATCGCTGTCACAAAGTACTTCCTTTTCCTCTTCAATTTCTTCTTCTTTGTGAGTACCTTTTTTTGGGGTGGGGTGGGGGGCAGGCCTGATGCCAGGCTAGATGGGCCCATCAGTATGATTCCCATTTGCCCTTTGGGAAGCCCATTGATGGAGGGTGAGGAAAGATTTAAAGAAACTTGGAAGCAATATGTAGGAACATAGATTTATAACCTTTCCCCCACTCCTTGTTTCTTTCAGCTCCTCGGAGGACTTCTGTTTAGCTTTGGCTTATGGCTACTTTTTGACCGGGACAGTTTTGCGGCTGTTCTAGGTGAGTTTCGTCAGCGTGGATGTGGCTGGGGATCTCTCAGTCCCGTTTCACATACTCGTCTTTCCCTTCTCCTTCCTGGGTTGCTAATATTCCTCCGTCCCAACTCACACTGCACCCCACCCACTGGCCCCACTGGGGAAATTCTAGGAGAACAAAAAACAGACCTTTCTTTACAGCTGTCTACCAGTGCTTTCCCCCACCTTGGCATCATATTGGTTCTGCTTTCTCCTGCATCTATGCTTTGGGTTTTGCAGGGGAAAGGCTGTGGGGTAGCTCATGGCAGCTCATGTGTAGCAGCATTTCAGTCCCTTAGAACATGCTCCCATAAGCACCTGTTGTTTCACCGAATCCTTATATCAGGGAAAATTTCCAGTCAGGTTGCTGGAGAGAAGTAGGCTTTTAACAAAATTGGGGGAAGGACTGTAGTTCAGTGGTGGAGAATTTGCCTTGTGTGCAGAAGGTCCCAGATTCAATCCCCTGGCATCTCCATGTAGGAGAGATTCTTGTCTGAAATCCTGGGCCGCCACTGCTAGTCATTGTAGACCAGGGTTTCCCAAACTTGGGTCTCCAGCCACTTTAGGACTACGGCTCCCATCAACCCTAGCTAGCAGGACCAGTGGTCAGGGATGATGGGAGCTGTAGTCCGAAAACAGCTGGAGACCCATGTTTGGGAAACCCTGGTGCAGACAATGGGCCAGTGGGCAGCTTTTCTTCCTAAAAATATTCTCTGCCATCTCTGGCCTCTTGAGTTTCCTGTCAAGACAGGCCGGACTGATGATTTACCCATTAACTCCCTCTCCAGGGTCGGCGTATTATGCCCTCAAGATCTGGTCCTATATTTTCTGTGGGGTCGGCATCCTCACCATGTGGATGGGATTCCTCGGATGCCTGGGTTCCCTCAAGGAAATCAAGTGTATGCTAGGATGTGTAAGTATGTGCAGAGAGAGAGAGGGGGAGTCAATAAAAGGAACTCAGGCATAAGGGGTTAAAAGCAAGGCCTGCTGGGAGTTGGCAGGCCTTCTCTGGAAGCAGGACCGGGTGGGTCAAGAACGCACATGTGGTGGCAGTGGCAAAAGACAAATCCCACTCTTGGGAGTGACTGGAAGAGGGACTGAAAAGAAAGCTGCCAGTAGCTTCACAATGTTATATAAATCTGTGGTGTGCTGCTGCATTTGGAATACTATATACAGTTCTGACCGCACCACCTCAAAAAAGAATACAGTGGTACCTCTGGTTAAGTACTTAATTCGTTCCGGAGGTCCGTACTTAACCTGAAACTGTTCTTAACCTGAAGCACCACTGTAGCTAATGGGGCCTCCTGCTGCTGCCGCACCGCCGGAGCACGATTTCTATTCTCATCCTGAAGCAAAGTTCTTAACCTGAAGCATTATTTCTGGGTTAGCGGAGTCTGTAACCTGAAGTGTATGTAACTTGAAGCTTATGTAACCTGAGGTACCACTGTAGTGTAGAGCTGGAAGAGGTGAAGAAAGAGGCAAGGGAAATTATTTGGGTGGGTGGCGCTGCTGGAGAAGGGGGAAGGGCTGCCTATCTGCCACCCCATAGCAGCAAAGAAAATGGGGCAAAGTCGTAGCCTTTATTGATCAGCATCTAAGATGGAGGATATCCCGAAAACGGAAGGCTCGTGTTTTCTTCTGAATGCCAGCCAGTCACTACAGCAGGAAAGGGTCCTGTGCCTTGAATAGCGGCCCAACAAACAGCCAGGCAGCAGACACAGCATGCTGGGAACCCTGAAGCCCCACGGACCGTGCTGAGGGTGCAGGACCCTGCCTAGAAGTAACAGGTTGTCCACCTCATGGAGAAACATCCAGGGGCTGGGCCTCCTTCGTGGGGTGTGGGGTAGATTCTGTACCTGTAGAAAGCAAGGGGAGACACAGAGTAAAAAGCAGCAGTCAGGAAGGAATTCCTGTAGCTGCAGGCATAGAAAGTGTTTGTGGGGAGGTGAGAGGAACCACCATCTCAGCCAGCATCCAGCCTTCTCCTCCTGTGAGAGGGAGACTTGCAGTAGCTCACCTGGCTGTGATGGAACGTTGACGGAGTCTCACCAACCTCTCTTGTTCTCTGTGCCCCACCAGTACTTTGCCTTCCTGCTCCTTCTCTTCCTGGCCCAGATCATCATTGGAATCTTGGTATATTCGCAGAGCAAAACGGTGAGTGGCGCTTGGATAAAATGTGAAACCTGCGTGTCTCATGGGAGGGTCAGCGAGGGGCTGCCTTGGGATTTTCCCCACCGCGGTCCAAATAAAAACATCAGATTATCTATCTCTCCTTTTCTCTCTCTCGCCACGCTTTCATCACTAGGCTAGATACATGTAATACGTTTAAGGCACACAGGCCAAACCCAAGAATTATGACAACTGTAGCTTACCCTTCCCAGAGCTATGAAACCCAGTGCCCTGAGCAAACTACGTATATCTCCCAGGATTCTTTGGGGGGCAGAGGGGGGGGAAGCAAATGTGTGCTGTAAACGTGTGGTGTGTATGGGGCCTCTACACACACACAGTGGAATGAGGTGATAAAGCACAGAGGTGACAGAAGCAACCATACTGTCTCAACTTGCTGGGGGGGGGGCAGCACTTTGTGCGTAATAGTTTCCCCGAAAGTAGATGACTTAGCACATTGGGGAGAATGGGTTCTAGCTCCACTCACTTCCTGTGTGCTGGTTTTTCCACTCACAGAGAGAGTTTGTTTGACACAGGGGAAAACGTTTCAAAGATTCCCCCGCCAGTGTCTGAAGTGGAAAGTGTCATTCTACCCCCTTACAAATCCGCCGCCTTGTTCTTTTTGCGTGTGTTGTCGACTGAGCCTCGGTTTCCTTGCCTGAGCGGAGGAAAGAACAAGTAGGGCACGCAAGAGAGGGCTGCTCATGCCCTTTGATCTCCCTTTCCCTCTCCGAGTGCTTGTGACTCACACGCAGGGGAGAGCAGGGTAAAAGCTGGGGTGAAGCAGGCCCACGCCTCCCTCCTGCCGTGGGTGCGCTTTTGATCTTTTCTCTCTTTTGGCTGGGTGGTGAACTCTTGCTTTTCCCCACCCTTGAGCCTCAGGCTCTGGCTCCATTGTAGATTCTTAAACCCTCCCTTCTACGCTTTCAGGCAGGCTCTATGTTTTCATTTGGCAGAGTTTTCTCTAAATTAAATTATCCTGGAGGGAGGAGGAATGGCTGTGTGATTGACGCAAGGGCCAGCTATTAAGCTCTGTGCAACCAGCCAGCTCCTATATAGTGGTACCTCGGGTTAAGAACTTAATTCGTTCCAGAGGTCCGTTCTTAACCTGAAACTGTTCTTAACCTGAGGTACTACTTTAGCTAATGGGGCCTCCTACTGCGGCCACACAATTTCTGTTCTCATCCTGAAGCAAAGTTCTTAACCCGAGGTACTATTTCTGGGTTAGCGTAGTCTGTAATCTGAAGCGTCTGTAACCTGAAGCGTTTGTAACCTGAAGCATCTGTAACCTGAGGTACCACTGTAGTAAACAGGAAAACCCAATGCTCTCACATGTACTTCTGTTTAGGAGTTTGTGGGGCAAGCGTAGATTCAGAGAAGGCTTGCCGCTCAAGAAGAGTACATCACCTCTGTTTGGTTTTCAAGAACCCAGGGGGAACCGGGCACCACAATTTTTCAACCTTGTTTAGAGGGCCTTCATTTCCCCCCTGCCTGTATCTGGGCAGCTGGTAAGGAAACAGCCAGCATTCCCTTGGGGGGGGGGCGGGTCATGCCAAGCCAAGAAGACACTATAAGAAATTTGCTATAGGGCACACAGAGAATAGGAGCACCCTAATGCCTGTTGCTGCTGTCGGAGAGCCGACTTTTTAACTTTACTTTTGTTCCCATGCAGCTCAACACAAAGGTTGGTGACTATGTCACAGAAATAATTGAGCACTATGGGACATATAATCCGTCCACGGATGAGGAGGAAAGCTGGGATTATGTGCAGATGGAGGTAAGATACTTTCCTCAAGAAGAAACGCCCACCTAAGTTTTCTCTGCCTTTTTGATTCCTCCTGTCATGTTCATGGGTGGCTTTCTTTGGTTATTTACCATATTTTTCCATCTATAAGACGCCTCCATGTATAAGCTGCCCCCTATTTTGGGGGACTCAGATTTAAGAAAATGGGGGGAGATATATCCATGTATAAGACGTCCCCCTAATTTTTGACATTATTTTTTAGGGAAAAAACCTAGTCTTATACATGGAAAAATACGGTAATTAATTTAGCAAAATTAACGTACTGCTCAGTTGTGTAAAAAAAAAAAAAAGCACCCAAAGCAATTTACCAAAAGAATAAAACGAGATTATCAGAGTTAAAAACTATTTGAAACATTACAAAAATGTTTAAAAATCAACAAAGCAATAGGCTAAAAACTGGTTCCAAGTTATTAAGGCTTTTATATACTAATAGTAACACTTTGAACCTGGCCCGGAAAAATGGGCAATCAGTGCAGATCTCTGAGCGAAAGTGTTACATGCTGACAAGGTCTCGCTTCTGTCAGCAATCGCACTGCAGCATCCTGCCCTAATTGCAGCTTCTGGATAAAGCACAAGGGAAGACCCACACAGGGCTTGAAGTAACCTTTTTATACCTATACCTGTACCACCACCGCCACCATTATTATTATTATTAATTTCTGCAGCTGAATTTTTATTAAAGTTTGAAACAACAACAAAATCAGTATACAGAAATATATGTCAAACACGAAGCATTTTTAAAAATATAAAAATTAAAAGAAAATGGAGAAAAAAGAAAAGGAGAAAACTTCTGATTCTCCGTCTTAACAGCTTAAAAAAAAACTTGCGTAAAATTCTTACCTCATGATAACATTCAACTCTTCTGCTTCCCTGTCTCCCCCTCCCCCTCCCCAGTCTTCAAACCTTGTTACCACAAGTTCATTTTCCTTATTGCGCAGAAAGTCCATCAGGGGTTTCCAATCATTACTAAATAGTTGGCAGTGATTTTTCTCTAATTAAGCATTCATTTATATCCAGCCTTTCTTTCACTGCAGAACTTGAGGAAGAGTATGCAAGGGCCTCAGTAGTGGTCCCCTGCGGTTTCCCAAGCCTGTCGTTTTCTCTGCCCAGCTTTACACGCCACCGAAAAGCGAGAAGCTATTTATTATTATTATTTATTTATTTCATTTCTATACAGCTTTATATTTTTAAGAAAAATCTCAAAGCGGTTTACAGCATATTAAAACATATATAAAACAATCCAGAACCAGACATTTCTGAAAAAAGTCAAATATAGAGGCAAAGCAACATAATTAACAGAAAACCAAAATATTATCTTAAAAGATTTCAAAATAAAACATTACAAAAGAGGTCAACTGCAGAATACATATTTAACACAAACCAAGTTAACACAAAAAAACTTAAACATCTCAAAAAACCAAAATAACCATTGCTAAGTGAAGTCAAATATAAAATGCACATTTAAAACAGCGTAATTAACAAGAGAATAAAATACTATCATAATTATGACACACAGGGCCGGATTTAAGTTTGATGAGGCCCTAAGCTACTGAAGGTAATGGGGCCCTTTATATGTCCAGCTGTCCTTTGTCAACAACAAATTGTCGCTGTTTTTTGTGTTGAATATATGGTATATGGTAATTTATGGACCTAATAGGTAGCTAAAGCCATTTGCACATAAGAAAATATGTATTTTATCAAAGAAATTGCTGAACTGAAATACAATTAAGAAGTAGTACTGTATATTAATAGTGAAATTTGTGGGGGCCCCAAGAGAATGGGGCCCTAAGCTAAAGCTTGTTTAGCTTATAGGTAAATCCGGCACTGATGACACAGCTGTTTGGCAGGCACAAAAAGATGGGGCAAAAGAATCCAATAGGTAGGGTTTGCTGTCAGGCATAGCAATGTCCCTCCGGTCTTACCATGCGCCTCTTTAATAGAGCTGGTGAGTCTGGGCCAGGTGGAAAGGGCCTTCAAGCTATGGCTCTCGCACAATGGACAAAGTTCAGTGCCTGGGCAGGACAGGGTAGCTTTCCCTCCCAGCCCCCAGATCTTCTTCTCATGGTCTCTCTCTTTTGCCTCCCTGCAGCTCCAGTGTTGCGGATGGATCCTCTCCAATGACTGGATGGAGAACAGCATAATAAAGAACTCCTCTTACCACCTCTATCCCTGCTCCTGCCGCAGCAACGTCTCTCAGCCTGACCAGCCAGGGAACAGCACCAACGCTGCCCCCACCACCAGGCCGAAGATCGCAGGCTTCTGTAACTCTTACGGGCAACCGTGGTCCGTCTATGAGATGGTGAGTAGCCGAAGGCAGGGGAGAGGAAGCTTGCAACCCTTCTCTGGTCAGAATCCGACCCTTCTTGTGCTCTGAGCTTGGCTTGCATGGCTTGGAGAAAGTGGATAGAAAGAGGCTTTTTCTTCCAACTCCGTTAGTTCTAGAACTCCCAAGTCACCCAATGAAATGGATCGGCAGCAATCCTAGAAGACCTTCAATCTTATTAATTAGGTAAAGGGACCCCTGACCATTAGGTCCAGTCGTGGCTGACTCTGGGGTTGCGGCGCTCATCTCGCTTTATTGGCCGAGGGAGCCGGTGTACAGCTTCTGGGTCATGTGGCCAGCATGACTAAGCCGCTTCTGGTGAACCAGAGCAGCACACGGAAACGCCGTTTACCTTCCCACCAGAGTGGTACCTATTTATCTACTTCCACTTTGATGTGCTTTCGAACTGCAGGAGCAGGGACCAAGCAACGGGAGCTCACCCCGTCGCAGGGATTCAAACCGCCAACCTTCTGATCGGCAAGCCCTAGGCTCTGTGGTTTGGACGACAGCGCCACCCACACCCCTATTATTATCCTAGAAGACCTTTAATCTTAATAATTAGGATTCTACTATTCAAGGGTTTGGCAAATCGCCTTCCTTGGAAAGGTATCTCATAAACTGAAAGTACCTAAAGGGCAGAGCTTGAAGGACATATAGATATAGATGACATTATTTTATTTCTTATATAAATATTGAGGCACATGGTTGAAATGATATATGCAAAATGTCTGGCTCAGTTAAGCCTATATAAAGCCTTTGTTCACAATAATGATGGAACTTGGAGGCTGAGAGTACTTTTATAAATCTTTATTAAGGGAACCTTGGCGTGAGTTAACATGTTATTATCTCTTTGGAGCTGTGTTGTTATCTTTTCATACTTTTGTCCTTCCAGGCTGCGATGCTTTATGGTTTAAATTTTTGTTTTCGGTTCTGTCTGCACATTGGTTGTTAAAAAATCAATGTAAAAATGTGTGCTGGGAGGGGGGAATTGGCAGTCAATTCAGCAACAGACAAAAGGAAACACTTTTCTGCACACCGTGTATTTAATTTATGGGATTCACTCCCATGCAATGTGGGGTAACAGTGGTGCAGTTTTGACCGTACTAGACTGAACGTAATGGTCTTACCAGGCAGTGGTGGGGTGGGGGAAGGGCTGCTTTTTAAATTGCAACATTTTCACTTCAGTTACTTCAAAATGCAGTAAGACAGCTCTGCTGTGGGGGCCGGTGATCCTCTGTTTCAATCTCCTGGGAGTGGGGGCTGGACATCTGCACCCCCAATCCTTCCTTGCTGGCAACCACTGCTGGGAATGGCCACCGGTTTGGATGGCTTTAAATGGGTAATTAAGCAAGTTCATGGGACGCAGGTGGCGCTGTGGGTTAAACCACAGAGCCTAGGACTTGCTGATCAGAAGGTCGAATCCCTGCGACGGGGTGAGCTCCCGTTGCTCGGTCCCTGCTTCTGCCAACCCAGCAGTTCGAAAGCACGTCAAAGTGCAAGTAGATAAATAGGTACCGCTCCGGCGGGAAGGTAAACGGCGTTTCCATGCGCTGCTCTGGTTTCTCCAGAAGCGGCTTAGTCATGCTGGCCACATGACCTGGAAGCTGTATGCCGGCTCCCTCGGCCAATAAAGCGATATGAGCACCGCAACCCCAGAGTCGGTCACAACTGGACCTAATGGTCAGGGGTCCTTTACCTTTACCTTTAAGCAAGTTCATGGAGGATAGGACTTATTAGCCATTGTGGCCAAATGGAACCTCCATGTTCCGAAGCAGTGGATAGCTGAATACAGAACTTGTGGTGGGCTATTGCCTTGCTGCCGTGCTCCCGGACTTCCTGGATGCATTTGGTTGCCGTGTGGGACGCAGAATGGTGGGCTTGACAGCTCTTATCATCTCGGAACACGCATGCATGCAAGCAAGCAGCCTTTTTAAACAAATATGCCTTTGTCCAATTGCAGGGCTGCATGGACGGCGTCCAGACCTGGCTCACAAATAACATCGTCACCATTGTGGGGATCAGCCTTGGGATTGCGCTCATGGAGGTAAGAGGTCTGGGCGAGCTGCTGCAGGTTGGTGTGGCTGCGGTTCTCCGCGGCTCTGCAAGGAGTAGAACTGCTGGCATTGCCAATAGTAGCGGAGGCTGCAGTGGAGCTCCGACGCTTCCCTGGCCTCCCGGCAGCTGAGTCACTGCTGCTTACCAGGAAGGAGAGGGCGAGGCAGCAGCAAGGAGGCTGGCACAGTGCAAACGCACTGCAGCAGCCAGTCTGGTGGTCCTGCTGGTGTGTTTGCACCACCCCTCTGCTGCCTCGCCCCTCTCCTGCCCAGTAAGCAGCAGCGACTCCACTGCTGGGAGGTCAGGTGAGCGCTGCCACGCTGCCATGCCACCCGCTACTTATTTATGCGATCTGCCCCCCGGGAAGCTGCTGGAGCTATTTATCTTTCATTTGCCCCACCTTGCAATAAGAGGTGCTCACTTCCCAGAAAAACAGAGGCTCTAGGCCTTCAGTTCTGCAGCCCTCTATTAACTCAGAATATAAGTGGTCGAGCAAGTGGGGGGGAGGGTCTTATCTGTGGATGCAGTTCCTACGGAGACCTGAGGGTATTTCTGTTGCTGAGCCAAAAGGGGAAGCATACCAGTGTTTCCACCTTGGTGCTCTGTGGAGCAAAACCACAAGTGGTGCCTGTAAGTGCTGCTCCAGTCTGGACCACTAAGTGCTGTTGACTGTGGAATTATGCTATGTGGGTGAGAGATGGTCTGCCCTTTCCCCTCCTCAGCCTAAAACCTTTCTTATAGTTCCTGCAGCTGCTGTGCATGATCCTGATCAGCGCACTAGAGCACAGGGACTTGCATAGTGGTGGCTCCCATGAGATCCTGTACTTCCCCAGCAGGTGGCAGATGAGAGTGTATTTGTATGCATGCACTGATGTGGTTTTGCTCAAGGGCCTGCCTTGGTATACTAGCTGTGTACATTTGTGTTTGCCAGTGCTGGGAGGAATTGTGTGTTGTTGTTGCTGCTGTTGCTGTTGTTTGTTTATTTCCCCTCCGGCTGAAATCCGATTTGTGTGGGCTTTTATTTGTATGGCCTGTGCATGATTTTGGTCTTGTGTGTGTGCTGGCCATTAAAACTGCTAGCATATTGAAGTCATTGTGAATTCCTTGGTGGATTCTTGGCCTGTGCTTCCCCTGAATTCTCAGATTATGGGTTTTTTTGTGTGTTTCTGGGGAGAAGGGGTTCTTCCTGACTGGCTTCCTAGGTTGGGGAGGCAGAATTTGGGGTGTGCTATGGAGAACTCATTTTGGAGGACTGCTCTTGGCTCTGCTGTTTCTATAGATTTTTAGGGAAAGCAAACTGCAGCTTCTAGTGCAGCTGCTAAGTCAACTATCTGGTCTGAAAAACACTGAGCATGTGGCACACAGCCAAGGCTTCAGTGTTAAGTGAGAGGGCACGGTGTTACCTCTTTGGGATTTGGGAGTCTGAGCTTGCCTGGTTGATCTATCAAGTGAGTGTGTTACTAGGTAATTTGCATAAAACTTGCATATGCAGACTGTATAGATGTCTCTGGGAAATTAAGATGGTGGGTGTCTGGGACCTCCCTGTAACTGTGTGTTGATGTGCCCTAATTGCCCTATAAGCATTAACAAAACAAAACTAAACCAGGCGAGGTGCCGGTGGAAGAGCACTTGATCTGGGGACTCCCACAAAACACCAGGGGCTTGGACTACCTGAGCCGCCCTCTAACAACATCGCTACCAACAGGGGAACCAGAGTTGCCCTTGAATCTGGAAGACCTATGCAGCATTGCTTCATGGCATGCATCCAAGATCCAGTGTGGTGTAGTGGTTAGTGTGTCAGACTACGACCTGGGAGACCAGGGTTCAAATCCCCATTCAGCCATGAAGCTCACTGGGTGACCTCAGACCAGTCACTGACTCTTAGCCCACCTCACAGGGTGGTTGGGAGGATAAAATGGGGAGCCAAAGAGCCATGTGCACCACCTTGGGCTCCTTGAAGGAAAGGTGGGATATGACAGGGAGTGAGTGAGTGAATGAATGGGGTGTTTAGCTCCTTCTACCCTCGCCTCCACCATCCTTCTGGCTTTTGTCACTGCCACCTCCAGCGGCTTGGCAGACTCCTGTCTCAGCTGTTTGGGCCTTTATATAGTGCGCTGTGTGATCAACACCTGCCCAGTAAGGGCATGTGGACTGCCCTGCTGGCACCGGCAAGTGGGGTGCTGAGGCCAGCTGTGGCCTGCTTGCATGTTTTGTGTGTTGGCTGCAGCAGTTATGTGGAAAAGCAGGTTGCTTTGTGGTTCTCGAGACCCATGCACCTCCCTGCCATGTGTCCAGGCATGCCTGTGAATGCAGTGTTTTGTTTGGCTACACAAAGCAACACACACACACCAGGAATTGCATGTTTTCCTTGTGCTCCTTCCCCAAGTGCACTCTCCCAAACCTCCTCTGCCTCTCTGTTTATTTTTTATTTTTTTGCTTATTTTAAACCCTTTTGCTGTTGCCCGCACAGGGACATCTACTTCGAGTATTGGCAAGGTAATTACTCCAGGTGAAGTGGAAAGGCTGAGCTTTGCCTTGGCCTGGTAGGGATTTAGCTGCTGCAAATCTGTGTGTATCAGCGCCTCCTTTCCCCCTTTTCCTCCTCGCAGTCAGTTGCCACGTGCCTGCCCTCTAGGCTGCTTCGCAAGGGGAGCCTTGATGCCCCCTCAGAGCAAGAAGAGGAAGTGTTTAGAGTGACCGAGCCTTTACCCTCCATAAAAGAAAGAGAGAAGGGGAAAGAGAACGAGAAAGCGGTGGAGGGACTAGAAAGAAAATTTCAAAATATAGCTAAAATGCAACAGGAGGGAGTTCAGAGTGGTTATTTCTAGGGAGGGAGGAATCATTACTGATAACCCACCCTGCTCCCTCCAAGATGCACACACCCTTCTGATCTCATCAGCATCTCCGTCCATTCCGAAGCCAGTATTTAAACACAGCAGCTCTTTGAAATGCCAAGGCAAGAGCAAGTCAAAAACACACACCAAATATCACAAAGCTCCAAATAAAATAAAAAAGCAAAACAAAAGAATAAAACAATATAGAATAATGCATTCACCTGCTTTGCATGCAGATGGTCTCAAGGCAGGACTAAGAGATCCCAGCCTTTAAATCTTGGAGAGCCACTGCTGGTGTGTGGACAATTCTGAGACAAGGGTCTGACTCTGTACAGTGCAAGGCAGCTGCCCTGTGTTCCTGAAGTGCTCTCTCTGCTTCCCTGCTTGAACCACTGAGTAATTGCCTGCTTGCCTATTCATATCTGGAACGAATGGCAAGTAGGGCTTTCCAGGTCGAAGTGCACAGATTGAAATGAAGGCCGAACCCAGCATGCTTCCGCTTCATAAACCGAATCTGAATGTTTTGAATAGACTTGGTCTGTAGCAGAACAATGTCTATTGTCACTAGCACAAGACCAGCATTGCCTTCCAGAGTAGAAGAAAAGCAGGGTGTTTTTTTCGTGATGGTAACAAAATAATTAGCACTTGTGTAGTGCTTCTGAATGTTCAGAGTGCTCTGTATGCATTGTCTTGTGGTCCTTACGACGTCAGGCGTTGCATGTTTCCATGCTGGTCTGTGGCCCACTCCAGATGCTGTATGTCCTTCTGAGTGCTGTAGATGTGTGTGCATGGGTGCCTCGGCTATTAGACCATTTAGAAATGTGGTGGCCAGGGACTGTATCCTTCTACCTAAGGAATGGCGCTTTAACTGCAAGAATAAGACGGTTCTGGCAAGCGCCGCGTTGTGTTGGCCTTGGGATTGCCATGGGTGTGGAGCGCACGCGGCGTGTGTGTGCATGCATGCTCCTACAGATAAACTGCAGGTTGCTGGGCCTCAGATGCTCATCCTGAAACTCCTACCTCAGCCTGTGCTGCGATGGGCCTGAGTTGTGGTGCAAGTTCTGTCAGGGGAAACAGACTGCGCAACTGTGTAGAGACTGTTTTGCCAGGAGATGCGAGCTCATGTTCAGCCACTTCCACGAATAACGCACTGAGTGAGGCACTTCCTCTCCACCTGCAAAATGGGTGCTATAATTGCCTGCCTCCTCCTTGGGGTTGCTGGAAGGAGAAATGAAAGTGTATCTTTAAAAGGAAGAACCCTCCCTCTGCTGGATAATCTGTAGACAGTGTTAAAAACTTTTAGATATACAGTGGTACCTCAGGTTACATACGCTTCAGGTTACATACGCTTCAGGTTACACATTCTGCTAACCTAGAAATAGTGCTTCAGGTTAAGAACTTTGCTTCAGGATAAGAACAGAAATTGGGCTCTGGCGGCGCGGCGGCAGCAGGAGGCCCCCATTAGCTAAAGTGGTGCTTCAGGTTAAGAACAGTTTCGGGTTAAGTACGGACCTCCGGAACGAATTAAGTACTTAACCCGAGGTACCACTGTCAATCGCCAAATAGCACCTTAAACTTGGGTTACGGTTGCCACAACGGAATGTTTGGGCGACTTTCCTCCCCACCCCCCACCCGTGGGGTTTATTAATATTATTAATTTCATTTCTATACTGCTTTATATTTTAAATAAAAAAATCTCAAAGCGGTTTGCAACACATTAAAGCATCAAATAAAACAACCCATAATAATAAAAAAATCAGGCATTAAGGAAAATATTTCAGATCCTTCTCTTAAATGACATTTTGCTTTCCCCATATTTATTTACCTACTTAATTCATAGAGCTGGCCTGTAGCAGAAATCTAGGAAGCCAGTGTGGTGCCATGGTTAAAGTATCAGACCTGAGAGATCAAGGTTCAAATCCCCACTCAGTCATGACCTTGGGCCAGTCGCAGCCTCTTAACCTTCCTCACAGGGTCATTGTAGGGATTAACTGAGATGGGGGTGAACCATGAACTCTTTGGAGAAAAAGGTGGGATATAAATGCAATAAACAAGCTTTTCTGCTGACCTGTTTTGCTTTACCTAGGTCGAGCTAGGATTATAATACGTCAGAATTTTTGGTGTTCTACCCTTGTTTGAATTTTGGTCATTTAAAATTCTGTTTCCTTCTGAGGAGACTGAATAGTTCAGTGAAACGGGGTTTGCAGCCGGCATCCCGTTAAGGCTTTGTTCTATTTTAGGTTTTTCTAATTTTTTTCCCTTAAGCTTTTTGATTTTTATTATTTAGTTGATTTCCACAAGATAATATTTCTAGTCGATTACTTTTCGTTTCAGGGATTTTCACGGTATTTCATTTGTTTTGTGCAACCTGTTTAAGAAAGCTGGCGGGGCCAGCCAGATGGAGATGTCAGTCGCGAACCTGGCATCATCAGGTCTCCATGTGGTGGCAATTGGACCCGCACTAGGTGGCACCTGGGGGATTTCAAACACTGTAGATAGTTTAAATTCTCCTCCCTCCTTATCCAGCTAGATGGGGGCGGGCGGGGGGGGGGGGGGAGACAATGGCCTTCTGCTTTCTTCCGTAAACCTGTTTTTAAAAAGCCCAGGCAACTCCAGAATGCGAAGGCTGCCCTGGTGTTTCCTGTGAGGTCCACCCTCTGGGTGATCAATGTCCCACGAAATGCAGCTGGGGCTGCCCCCCATTGGTGCCAGTGGTTGTATCAGAGCAGCAACGTGAGCCCTCTTTTAACTGGATCTCTCTCTTCCCACAGCTCTGCCTCATGACGCTATCGATGTTTCTGTGTAGGACCATCGGACCCAACTATGACAAGCTGACTCGCTATTCCTAGGAGTCGAATCGCCCCTTCTCAGAGTTCCAGATTTTATAGGGGGCGGCAATGGAATCCATCCCTTTAAATTCAAAACTTTCCACTTCAGGGCTGCAAGGTGCCTATGGAGATTCTCTACCTAACCTTTCCTTGCACAGAGTTAGGATTGGTTCTACCATAACCTTGAGGAAAGAAATTAAACTCTCAGGAGTTGCAGCTGTCAGGAGAATCCATTACAATACCCTGCAGAACTCTTCATACAGCAAAACAGATGATTTAGCCCTTAAATCTCCCCAAACCATAAGCTTATCCATTCTGAAATTTGATGTAATAATGCCAAAAGATTTAGTCCCGACATTTTTCTGATTATTTTGGCTCTTGAGTGTTCATTTCGTGACATCCAAGGCTAGACCTTGCTTCAGCACTGTTTGGCAGAATAGAGAGTTCACTGCCAGACTCGAGTGGATTACAAAACATAACTTGGAAAGCAAATGTGTATTTTTAAAGGTGTTTTTTTTACTAATAATAATAACCATAACAATTCTATTGACTATTCCGTAAAATTCCTTAATAAGCTCGTTTCGGAATTAATCCTGCCTTTCGTAGTATGAAAACAAAGCTGATGTTAAAATGTTTAAATTTTATTTAGCAGTGAAAGAAAGAAAAGTACTGAGAACTTGGACGAGCCATGTTTTCGAGCGATGGTGCTCAGGTGCAACATTTTAAATTGGGGATGGGAAACCTGTGGCCCTCCTGATATTGCTAGACTAAAACTCTCATAATCTCTGGCCCTCCTAGCTGGGGCTGATGGGACTTGTACTCCAAAAGGGAGTGCCTGTGAAATTCTTTTAACCCACTCAGTTTACACCTTGTACTGTAATGTCTAACCCAGGGATGAGCATCCTCTGGCCCTCCCAGCTGCTGGACTCCCAACTCCCATCATCCCCAACCATCACAGGCATGATGGAAGTTACAGTCCAGCAACATGAGCCACAGGTTGCCCACCCTTGCTCTGAGTCACCTTGGCTGGATTTGCTGAAAATGCCTAGGTGAGAACAGCCATTGTCCCCTCCAATCTCCCCCCTTCCAGTCGTTACAAAACTTCCAATCTTTGTTCTGAAGCCCTTCTCTACCCCGCGGCCCTGCTCTCCCCTTCCCATTTTCTGGTTGTTAATTCTGTTATTGCGCATGTTGAGACTGTGGGCTTCCCCGCCATGACAAGTTTGGTCCAATTTTTGTCTCTCATAATCTTAACGCATGCACACCCCAGCTAGCTGCCTGCACAGGAGGGGAACCTGTGGCCTTCCAGATGTTGTTGGGCTCCCAACTCGTCACCTCAGACAGATTCAACATCTGGAAGGCCACAGGTTGCCTCCCCATTCCAACAGTTTGAATGCACTTATCCTTCTCAGATGGGCTCTTCTTGCACAAAAGAAACACAAGCGAGCGTAGCCAGCTCTGGTAAAGACGTCTTCATTGTGAACACTTGAAATCGCAGGGAAGGAGGAAAACTTTGCTTGTCTTGGGCATGTGTGTCTGCCAGGCAAGCTCCAGATTTGGGGATGGCAGTGGGGCATGGTGCAAAAGTTAAACTGGCCTCTAGATCCAGCATCTTAGCCTGTTTTGAACAATAAGACCAGAAACAAGTATTTTAAGGGGGGACCGAGGGCAGGTATTTGTCATGGGTCCTGCTTGGACACTTCTAGGTCTTGGCAGCTGCCCAACAAGGCCAGGTTCTGCTCTCAATCCTGTCAGTGTGTGCATGCGTACATTGGTGGTCTCCCAGAGATTTGGCTGGAGCTACATAAGCCCCTTCTCCCCCCCACGTCTTGGTAACTATTTGGAAAAGTTGCGCTCAACTCACATCATTTGTCATTACTTTTGTTATTCTGCTCCACTTGTTTATACCTGTACATTGTCCGATGGGAAAGCCCATTTCTAACTTGCTGCATGTGTTGTGTATCTGTTTATGCATAGAAACCACTTGGATGTTTGACATACAGTCATACCTCGGGTTAAAGTAGCTTCGGGTTGCGCTCTGCGGCGACCCGGAAGTAACGGAACACGTTAGTTCCGGGTTTGCCGCTCGCACATGCGCAGACGCTCAAAATGATGTCACGTGCATGCACAGATGTGGCGAATCGCGACCTGTGCAGAGGTGGGTTGCGTTCGCTTCAGGGTGTGAATGGGGCTCCGGAATGGATCCCGTTCGCACCCAGAGGTACCACTGTAGTGGAGTTGTGAGGGAACAGAGGTTAAAAGGGAGGATGCTGGTGGAATGAGGTACGCATATATAATTTCACCTTTATCCGTAGCTTGTTGCTTCTTAACAGTATTTGGGGTTGTTTTGTGCATTTTGTGGGTTGGGTTTTTTATTATTATTATCCTGTTTTGTAAATAAATAAATAAAAATCCCTAAATGGCCGTTTTGCTTTGGTTCTTTTGCACTCTGGAGATGTGAGCAAGCTAAGATGGCCTCTAGAAAGAACGACTAAGCAGGCCTCAACCCTAAGAGAACGACAGCAATCAAGGAACAGGAGAGGTATAGCTATCAAGGGCATTCTTAGCCACACCTCTTCCTCCCATTGGCTGCTCTAGCTTGATGGCATTTCTCAGAAGGCTCCTCCCAGCCCAAGTGGGTTGTATGTGCCACAGGCTGTTGGGAAGTCGTACCTTGGTACAAAGCTGGTCTGTGGCAGAACTGGTCCCGACAAGGGAGTTCTTCATCCTGCTGACTTGCAGCTTTTCCACAAGCGGTAAGTGCTGGTGCTTCTTTTGACTTGCCCTACCGTGCCGGACTCGTTGGTTTCTGTGACTGGTGGGGTGCTCCCCAAGTAAAGGTAAAAAGGTAAAGGACCCCTGGATGGTTAAGGGGTTGTGGCGCTCATTTCACTTTCAGGCCGAGGGAGCTGGCGTTTGTCCAGACAGCTTTCCAGGTCATGTGGCCAGCATGACTAAACCTCTTCTGGTGCAATGAGACGCAAACCAGAGCGCACGGAAATGCCATTTATCTTACTGCTGCAGCGGTATCTATTTATCTGCTAGGTTGGCAGGAGCTGGGACAGAGCAATGGGAGCTCACCCCGTTGTGGGTATTTGAACCGCCGACCTTCTGATCGGCAAGCCCAAGAGGCTCAGTGGTTTAGACCACAGCACCACCCGCAAGTACAAAACCCAAGAAAGGGTTAATCCTGCTCCAACCAGTCTGCTAATGAACCCTTCCATCCTGCCTTCCAAAGAAGTCGACCCCACAGCAAAAGCTGCAAACCTACAGGCCTCTCGAGTGAGAATGGGCTGAAGGGGTAACGAAAAATCACTCAGACCTCCGTACTATGTCAAAATAAACTTTATGCAAGATCACTTAATTTGCCCCCTTTCCCACCAAAGCGAGAGACTGCTGCAACCTTGTGAATGGCAAAGGGGCAAGGGAAAAGGACTGTATACGAAGAAAGTACAGCGGTGCCTCGGTTTAAGAACGATTTGGTTTACAAACTCCACAAAACCGGAAATAGTGTCTTGGTTTGATAACTTTACCTCAGTCTAAGAACGGAATCAACGGTGGAAGGGCACCGGCGGCGGGAGGCCTCATTAGGGAAAGTGCGCCTCGGTTTAAAAACGGTTTTAGTTTAAGTACAGACTTCCGGAACGGATTAAGTTCGTGAACTGCGTAAACTGAGGTAGCACTGTACATAAAGTCCAAATGTGTCTCGTACACCCCACACTTTTAAGCAAAGCTTGGCTCGTTCTTACACTTCGCTCCATCAGAGGCTGGGTCTAAACAGCCAGCAGAACAAAGCTGTGGAATAAACCATGTTACTTCCCCATTTGCAGCTACAGGGCGGCAGCAGAGAAAGCTGCCGTAGGCAGAGTCTGACCCTAATTATCATCTTCATGGACTGGCAGTGGCTCACCTGGGTTCCACAAAGGTCTCTCCCTGCCTTACCTAGAGATAGTGGGACCTGGACCCCAAGGAGGAGTGCAATTAGGAGCCTTTGGCCAAATTCATGGCAGTGGCAAGGAAGGGGTAAAATGGGGTGCCCCACCCACCACTAGAAGGTGGGCCCCAAACAATGGGTGCTGAGGCTATACTGGCCTCCAACAGGAAAGAAAGGTTCTGCACTCCTGTTGAAAGGAACGGTTATTTTCAGCTCAAAGACCGGCCCGCTGAACCTTCTTTTCGGGTGCCGGCCTACATAAAACTCTTGCTAGCAGAAAGCAAGCACTGCAGGCAGAGGCCTGCAGGCGAACTTTTCTCCCTGGGTTTGCTGGTGTTCTTCAAGGGAGTTTACACCTGGGAATAATAACGAATAGAATCGCCTGCATGTAGTCTGTAGTGTTGGCCCCACTGCAGCCGTTCTACCTCCTCATTCTGCTGCGTGTATAGACAAAGCCTTGAATCTCTTGTGAGGTAATAGGCCTCTGAAAGGTGAACATCTCCACCTCCAGTGCGACAGGGAGTAAGCCCCACTAAATTCTACAATGGGACTCCACCGCCCCCCCCCCCCCGTAGGCATGGTTAAAAACAACACCAGATTAGGTGTAGTACACGTAAAGAGAGCCTGCAGGATCAAATGTATACTGCTTTCATCAGGGCTGTGTCACCTCAGGCTGCAAGCAGAGGCTCGCCTTACTGAATGCTTCTCCATACCAAAAACCCCACACACAGAACACTAGCTTTTCTGGGGAGGAACCTACAATCATGTGGACCCTGCTACCTGAGGTGAAGTGGTGTGGCCCACCCCCAAAACAGGTTGATCTCCTTACTCCTAATTCTCACACAGACAGGTTAAGTTACATCAAACTTCTGCCAGATTATTGAAAGCAACCGTCCTCGAAAATGCCATGCGTCTCATTGACAATGGAGTGTGTGAAATCCCAGCCGCACGGAGGGGGATGTTCTCGGTCAAGATCTGCCATGACATATGTATGGTAGAGGTTAACTCCTGATATCCCACAGCTTGACTGGGAACAGGGTGGGGGGAGCTTGCCCTGAAAGCACTGCTGCTCGACAATGCTGTTGCCATGGCTGCGAGCTTCTCCACTGAATAACAGCAGTGCTTCTGGGCTTGGGCCTCGGGCCTAACTTTGTGGCCATCAGGGAGAGAGGAGGATATCCATTGGTAGAATCAGTTGCTGGGTTTGCCGGTGGTTGCCAGGTGACAAAAAAGCCATTATCACAGAAGGTTCAGCAGTTGTCATAGCAGTCCATTCACAGTTCACAGACAGGCCGTAGACCTCCTGGTGGGTGAGGCAGCGAGTGACCCATTTTGGAGCATGGAGGTGGGGTAAAAGCTGTTCATCACTCCCGGCCCAGCCGGTAGATGTGGTGTTGTGCCCCATGCTCGCTGGCAGACACTTCAAACACGAAGGCCACACATAAAAGTAACTCCTGAGTTTCTTGATCCCGCAAAACCTGTGGAGGGGATGGAGCGTATTCTGACAAGTTTCACAGCAGTGCAAGGGGACAATCCTGCCCATATCTAGGAGCTTAATGAGATTTCTCTAAATCTCTCCCACAGGGAGCTTGCTGCAGCCCCCATAACAAATTTGACAGGTGCTGCCATTTTCCCTTCCCTCACCCTTATTGCTGTACCAGGTCTCCACTGCCTTACAGCTGACTCACAAATTGCAAAACACAAGCATTTATTAAGGGTTGCTTCCCAATTAAAAGAAGCGTAAGTCTGTCAATTGAATTCTACACTGTTCGGTTATGCCTGTGTTTCCACATAAGAAAAAATAGTTACAACCAGCACACTATTACATCATGGATGCACAAGGCACAACCAGCATAATCTTAGAAGAGGCATCACGCCACACTGCCCTTGCTATCCTACATGAAGGAATGTTCCTAAGCTAGAACTTGCCACTGGAGGATTTTATAAGTGCCATTTAGATTCCCCACAATGCATCACCCTGGAGAGCTGAGGGAAATTAAAAGGTTGCCCTGTACTGTACTGACTCTGGGTCGGTCAAGGACTGGAGTTTCTATTTATGGAGAATTCAAGTTTTGGCTTGGCTCCCTATTCTGCCTTCTCCTCCCCCAGGGAAGGAAAGAGAGGGAGAGAGATAGAGAGCGCGCAAATTGGCCCCTCGTTTCCTTCCCCAAATACCTGCAGGATGGTGAAGTTTTCAAGCACGCTGTCCATCATCGGCTTTTCTGGCAGCGTTCGCAGTTTGCGGATGAAGTTGATGAGGTACTCGCACAGCGGTGAGCGCTGCAGCTGGAAAACAAAGCGTCCATCTTCCCAGTGGGGAGGCTCTGCAGTCTGCAGAGTTGGGGAGATGGGAGTGGTTAATGGCAAAGCAGGCATATGAGAGACAGAGAGAACCTAACACATGCACACCACCTTTGTCCGAAGGAAGAAGCCACCTCTCTTCCTCCGCCACCATAGGGACAACCTTCTAAAAGGAGCAAGACTCACACTCCTAAACTTAAACGATGCAAAGATTAGTTCAACTGAAATTAAGCCTGTTTCCCCCCCAACTTCCAAGTACTGTAAATCTGTTTGTGGGATGCAAATCTTAACTCCTCAATGTCCAGTAGCTGATACAGCTTAACACTTTCACACTCGCACACACTTAACTTCTTAAACATTCTAGGCCAAGTTGCTCTTGACCCTGCAGATCTTCCTAGCTTCCAGGTCCTTCTATAGTTTAAGACACGCACAGCATTAGGCTGCAGGTCTCCCTTTTTTTAATGGTCTCCATCGGGTGAGTGGGGTACCAGATTCCCTGCATCCAGCACATCAGAAGGAAAGCTTCTGATGAAGGGATGGAGGACCTGCAGCCTTCAAGATGCTGGAGCCGAATTCCCATCAACCCCAGCCAGCCTAGCCCAATGGTCAGGGATGATGGGAGTTGGGGTCCAACATCTGGAGAGCCAGAGCTTCCCCATATCTCTGCAGGAGCAGAAACAGCCAACTTGGTGCCCTCAATATGTTTTTGGACTCTGAAGACCAGTCAGCCTCAGGCCAATGAGCATGGGCGGATGTCCAGCAATGTCTGAGGGGCACCACATTGGCTGCAAGGGAAAGCACAACAGCTCAATGCCGGAACACGTGTTTTGCATGCAAAAAGCCAGAAGGTTCAACCTCCCACACACAATGGCCTGGTAAAAGGATAAGGAAACAGGTGGCCTGAGAGATTCCTGCCCAGGGGCACTGCAAATACCGTATTTGAAGGGATGAGAACACAGGCCCTTGACACAAATCTGCATATGCCAGTTTAGATGCATAGATGCAAATGTAGTCCCAGCAGCCCTATAAGCAGGGTTTGGGTTTAAGTTTGGGGCGGAGAGGGAAAGGCAGGAGATTTGAGGCTCAAGCTGCCTGGGTCACCCTAACAATGCTTCTGCCCCCACCCAAAATCCTGGAGAGATAAGAGCATGCAGCAATGGGCTAAACAGAGAAACAGGCTGCATGCACACCACACCTCTAAAGCACATGGCTTCCCCCAAAGAATCCTGGGAACTGTGGTTTGCCAAGAGTGCTGGGCAGTGTGGCTTTGTAAGGGGTGAACTACATTCCCCAGGATTCCTCATGGGTGTGGTGTGTACTCAGTGGGTAAAAGGCAACTTTCATTGTGGCCGACGTGGCTACTTTTGCACAAGCTGCTGCACAGAAGCTTCTTAGGCGTAAACGAACCCTGTTCCTCTAGCACCCCCACCCGCCAGTGTGGCAACCCCCCCTTCTCTCCCCATCCACTCCCCCCCAAGTCCCGTCATCCCCCTGCCAACTCTCCCCTGCCCCCCCGCACCCACCTCCAGTTTTTCCACCACCTGTTTGCCAAAGGAGCAGACCTTGGAGGTGCAACTGAGAGTCAGAGCCCGTGGGCCCTCGTATCGGCTGCTCACCCCATAGAAGGCCCCTCCTGTGCCCCCTGGTTCTTCTTCAAGGAGGGGAAAGCTCAGATCAGCCTATGGTAACAGGAGAAATGGGGGGAAAATGCAGTGTTTTCTTTCTTTTCTTTTTTTCCACCCCACCCCGACTGATATAGAAAGCAGGATGTCATACATTTCAGGTAGTACTTCATAAGTGGGGGTGGGACAAGAGTGTCTATTCCACAACTACTTGCCACAGCAGCTAAACAAAAACCCCACATGCAGAGAAGTAATATGCCATTGAACATCACTTGCTGGGGCCAGGAGGAGAGAGGGTGGGGATCACCTTCCTGCCCTTTTTGTGATCTTCTGAGGTCTGGCCTTGGTGGATAAGACAATGTTCTAAAGTTTGCTATTGATGATTCATTTGGGTTGGCCTTGGGGGGTGTTTGCAAGTAACCTTGCATATCCTGTATGCAATTATTACTTCTGTGAACCATTGCAATTCTATTTGCTTGAGGACCTGGCTTTTGTGTGCATTGTTATAGCAATATAACAGCATAGCCATTATTCTACACACAAATAGCAAACTAAGTTCTCCAAGGGCCAATCCTGACAGTGCCAAATTAACATCAGCCATGCCACAAATGGAAGGCTTCGGAAGGCTTGCGTCTCCTCCAAGGTTTTCAACAGTAGGAAACATCTTTAGGAAATAAAAACCCTACACAGAGGGGAAATCCACCAAAAACATGGCAACAAAGACTGAGCATGCTCAGTAGCTTCAGAATGCTGACAGGCTGTTGTTTGGAGTGGTGGGAACCATGTGGGAGGGGTCATGGCTGGCGGGTACGGTAAATAGGAGCACCCTATACTGCAACATTTTATTACAGGCTCAATGGCATTTTTCTGTAGCTGTAAAGATGGTTAGAGCAGCTTTCAATTAGCTAGGAGCAGAGACCAAAGCTCCCTTGCAACAGTTTTTCTGGCTGGGACCCGCCGGATCCTATTTGAAGCTGGAAGGCGGCTAATGTGCACAGCTGAAGCAACAACAATGTACTCATTAGGTCACTATTCAAAATGGCTCATTTGCCCCCTCCACCCAAACAGTGATGGAGCCATGCCAAGCTTTTCTAGGAGATCTGGCCTGAATGTACCCAGAATCTGCTTTATCTGCTTTGAACCACCAAGGCAATCCACCGGCCCCAGCAAACTAGCCAGGTAAATATCTATACATAATGCAGCAATGGAGCTTTTGCCTTCCTAGCTTGTTGGGGATTGAGGGAAGCAGGGCGATTCTCACCCAGAACTTGACCAAGAAGAAGGCATGAGGAGGCCCCTGGTCATACAGGTCTCGCAGCCCACCTCCCCGCTCAGGGAATTTGTCGTAGATTTGGCGTACGTCCACCGTCTCCAGCGGGGAGTCAGAGGCGGGTGTCGGGTCGATATGCACAAAGCGGTGTTGCTGCTTACACTGCCGGGAGGAAAGGGAGGAAGTCAGAGACGGAATGATGCAGACTGGCACCAGCTGCCCGAATTTTGATTTACTGAATCGCTTGCCAGAAGAAGCTAGAATGCAAATAGCATTTTTTAAAAAGTGCTTTACAACTGCTTTCAATATGGTACTCATGCTAGTCTGTTGCTGCACCTTAAGCTAAGGACTAACACATTTTATTATGGCGTAAGCTTTTGTGGACTAGGGACTACTTCATCAGATGCAAATGTTACTGCCGTGATCCTCCCAATTAACTCAGTAAAGCAGGAATACAATATGTGCAATTCTGATATTGCTGGGTTGTTGTTGTTGTTTTTAAGTATGACATGTTTATCCTGCTTTTCCCTCCAGTGAGCTAAAGGTAGTACACAATGTTCTCTCTCCTCATTTTATCCTCACAATAACCCTGTGAGGTAAGTCAGATGGAGAGATAGTGACTAACCCAAGATTACCCAGCGAGTTTCACATCTAATTAGGGATTAGAAACTGGATTACACCAACTCTAATAAAACACCCTAACCACTAAACCACACTGGCTTGTGGTCAGAGGATGAGAGACAGCAACTTACTCCAGGTCACCTAATAAGATGAGCCTTCAGGATCAGGCCAATGCCCCACCTAGTCCAGTATCCTAAGTTCATGGCAATGGTGGGATCTGAACCCCAAATTTCCCGCCCTACACAGCTCAAACTTTTAGCTACTTCACCACATTTCTGTCTCTCCAAATTTAATCTTGAGATGAGTATCAGCCTACAGTGGTACCTCGGAAGTCAAATGGAATCCATTCCGGAAGTCCGTTCGACCTCCAAAACGTTTGGAAACCAAGGTGCGGCTTCCGATTGGCTGCAGGAAGCTCCTGCAGCCAATCGGAAGCCACAGAGGACGTTCGGGTTCCAAATAACGTTCGCAAACCAGAACATTCACTTCCGGGTTTGCGGCATTCGGGAGCCAAAACGTTCGACTGGCAAGGCGTTTGGGATCCAAGGTACAACTGTACTGGTTTCTTAAGCTTAGCTTCTCCACTTGCTGCATGTACAGTGGTACCTCGGGTTACATATGCTTCAGGTTACATACGCTTCAGGTTACAGACTCTGCTAACCCAGAAATAGTGCTTCAGGTTAAGAACTTTGCTTCAGGATAAGAACAGAAATCGGGCTCCGGCGGCAGCAGGAGGCCCCATTAGCTAAAGTGGTGCTTCAGGTTAAGAACAGTTTCAGGTTAAGAACGGACCTCTGGAACGAATTAAGTACTTAACCCGAGGTACCACTGTAGTTTCTTATACTCGTCCCTCCATCCACTTCTGTTTATCAAGCCCTGCCCTTCCTCCAAGGAACTCTGGGCAACATAAACAGAGCTGTCCTATTTTATCCTCTTAAATAACCCTGTGAGACAGGTTAGGCAGTGAGACTGGGACTGGCCCAAGGCCACCCGCTAAGCATCTCATCACCGAGTGGAGTCTTGAAACTAGATCTCCAACACACGGCCGATTACATCATCAGGCCAACTCCCAAACTTTTCAAGACAATGTATGGGGACAGCTGGCACGAGGCGCAAGTGTGCGAATGGTGTTAAGTATAGGTGCACATCTCACCGCATCTTGTTCTGCCTGCCGCTCCACAAACGCAGTGAACTCCACCAGCCGAAGCGTTTCCGTACCAATGTGGCTTCCCTGCCAAGAGGTAGCGCTGGGGAGGCGGGGGGCTCTCCCTGGGGGCGCGTGGTAACCTGCCGAGCCGAGGGAGAAGGCACTGAGGCTGACTGGCGCACTCTCACCCCCCTCCCCGCCTCGGAGGAAGGCAAGTGGTTTAGGAAGATGGTGGCTTACCTGGGACAGCAGCGGGTGCTGGGACTGGGATGGGGTATGGCGCTTGGAGGATAGGCTTGACGCTAAGGGTAGGAGGGGGAAAGAGGAGAGTCAAGATATGGCTTTTCAACAGGGGGGCATTGCAACACACACACACACACACACACACACACACACACACACACACACGTGTGTGTGTTGCAGAAATGCTAGACAAATTGCTGCTCCCAGCAGTGCATGTGTGTCAATGACTGAAAACAACAACAACTTACTCTAGAGTGTCTCGGGATTGGCTTGCATCCCCTGTCCAAAACTGGAAGAACTCTGTGGACTGGAAAAGTCAGAAGAATTAAAAACTGCACTACATACTTAAGTTAGGGCTGCAACATTTATTCTGTTTACTCTGAACTGATGAAATTAATTTTTAAAACCGTTTAATTGACCAAATTCAGTGGAGAGTGATTATTAAAACAAACAAACAAACAAACAAACAAACAAACAAGTGTTTATAAAAACTAAGACTGCATCTTGGAAGAGGAGAATGCCTCTTCTGTGGTGATGACGTCTGCGAAGTCATCTGATCTAAAAAACTTAGGAAGCGTGCTTCTTGCTTCCAAAACATAGTTTTGCCCAAATGCAAATATAATTGACCAATGCTTGTACATATGATCTGTCAGCTGAAGTTTCATTTATTCAGCAACAACTCTTAACTTAAACACCATTTAATAATAATTTCCTCTCTCCAAGAAAGAGCTAATGATCTAACACAGAGAATTCTTTTGAATGTCACCAAACTACAATTCCCAAGATTCCTTGGGGAGAGTTGAGAGCTAAACTGGCAGAAACCTTAATCTAAGTTTTTAGTACAGAAAGAGAACAGGAACCGGGAACCTGGGGGCTTGCAGGTTTTGCTAAACTATTGCTCTCAACAGCCCCAGTGGGCATGGTTAATTGCTGGGGATTATGGGAACTGCAGTCCCACAACATCTGGGAGCCCACAGGTTCCCCATTCCTGTCGTAGCATTACAGCCCCATAGAAACCCCACCTCACAGCCCCTCTTCCACATGCTTACGGTGGTGCTGGGTGGGTAGTGGGGTTCTGACAAGCCCAGTTTTTCCTGGAGGACCGTGGCAGATACGAGTTGAGCAGAAGACATGGCTGCCATAGTCTGAAGCGCTTTGTCCTTTGCTACCTGGTCCTTGAAGAGAGACAAATCTTGGTTTGCAAATGCCCGTTCCCTTGCGCAGGAGTTCTCAAAACATCCTACCCTCAAGGCCTCCTTTTCCACACTGATTTCTCTACTGAGGAATGCCTGCATATCAGCCGTGAAGGGTCTGGAAGTTTCAGGGGGTTATGGGGTGCATAATGACACACATAACTTTGACTGTGGGGGTAATGTAATTTCTTCTGGGGCTATCACCCCACAGGAGACATTTGTAGGGGACAGGGTGCCATATAGGCAAACCATCAGTCATCACATGTCTTCTCATTGAGGAAGCCGATGATGAAGGGATCACTCACTACTGGAGAACAACTCTCATCATGCCAGACCACTGGCCATGTTGGCTGGGGCTGATGGGACCTGGAAGCCAGCAGTGCCTCAAGGACAGTTGGTTAAACACCCCTGTTATAAGGTGTTCACCCTGGAGTGCCTAGGGGTTAGCCCCCTTGTGAGCCATTGAGTTACAAACAATAGTATAATTATCATCATTTACATGCTGCCTTCCCTTCCATTATGGAATTCAAGGTGGTATATATTGGCATTGGCCAGACCCACACCTGCTTAGCTCCAGAAAGGGGGCTGCATCAGTTGCTGAGGCTCAGACCACACCCTGAAGAAGTGCTTAGAAATCACTGCACTGGACTCCATTACGAAGAGAGGTTGAGAGAACTGGTTTCTCAGTCTCTACTTTGGTGGGCTACCAGTTCTCTCAACCTCTCTTCGTAATGGAGTCCAGTGCAGTGATTTCTAAGCACTTCTTCAGGGTGTGGTCTTCTCAGAGACAGGATAGCCACCTTCAAATATCCTAAATGGTTGCCACATGGAGGATGGAGCAAGCTTTTCTCCTGCCCTGGAGGGTAGGACTCAGACCAATGGCTTCAAATTACAAGGAGATTTCGACTAAATATCGAAGGAGCTTCTGACAGGAAGAGCTGTTCGACAGTGGAACGGACTCCTTAGGGAGGTCAATATCAATATTGTCCTATTAAAAAATCTCCTCAGAAAACCAGGATTCCTGGTTTGCAGTCACACTTTGTTCTTCCCCTGCTAATTACTAAGCTTTGTTCAAATCTCAGAACTCCCTGACCTATCCCCTCCAGCCTGGCCTCTACAGGAAAAAAAACTACCATGGTGTTTGGCACTGAGAAGGCGGCTGATAGACTGAAGCAATGAAGAGTCCCTTTAACTGCGCCTTTAGTGTCCCTGACATGGTAGCAGTGCTGCATCACAGCTATGTGGGGGGGGGGGTTTCAAGTGGGCTCCTTTTACTTGCTGAAGCCCTTCAGGGCTCCTCTTAGCATCGATCAGCGAGGTTTCCTTAAAACAGGCCCACCTGCTCAGGGCAGCTGCCTGCACTGGGCCCCTTTCTGTCTGCTTCGTGTCGAGAGGCGCTCAGAGCAGCTGCTAGGGAGCCATCATTGTTAATTCCTCCCCAGGGCCCAATGCAATGCTCCAACATCAGGGATGTAGGAGGGCCAAGATTAAGACGGATGTCTCCCCTTGCTTGCTGCAGCTGCTCAGAGCTCCTCTCCCAGCTCCAAGCAGGACAGGTGGGACGGGACGACAGTCTTGAAAAAAACAACATGCTTGGTCCAGTGCAGGCAACTTAAAGAAAACCAGCCCCCTGCAGATGCAGCACAATGCTACTTTGGAGGTGACAGGGCTTTGGGGAAGTTAAAATGGCGGCTACCTCACTGCAGCTGGGAAGAGCTCTTCTCACTTGCCACCACAGCTGCTTGCCCCACTTCTGTTATCCGGGAAACTCAAGGCACTCACATTAAAGCCCTAAATGGCTAAATATCCTAAATATCCCAAAGTGTGCTTTCTTTCCTCAGATGTTGAGGTCGGCAGCGGGGGCTGTCAGATGTTTGGGATGGGGTGGTAGCAGCCCAAGAGAAGGCATCCCCTGTAGCAGCCCCTAGGCCTGAAGCCTTCATTATACAGTGGTACCTTGGTTTTCAAACTTAATCCGTTCTGGAAGTCCATTCTAAAACCAAAGCATTCCAAAGAGATCCCTGCCCCTGCTCCTGGTTGCACGGGAGTAGGAGCTGGATGGGCCTGCTCAGCTGGGGAAGTGTAGGCTCTGTCACACTTTCCATTGAGGGATTCACGCCTCACTCCCCCCAAGGAAGAAGTTTAAAGGAGCTCCACCTCAGCATCAGAGCCCCTGCACCACCTGAAGGCAGCCAGGCGGAATAGTTGCTGGGGTGGCAAAGGTGGAGGCAGCCCGGCAGCTGCATCTGAGAGCCCCAAAACCACTGCTGAGGCAGCTGTTGGGCTGTCTCTGCCTTGGCACATGATGTTCCTTTAAACTTCTCTATTGAGGTGAACACAGCCATATACCCCTCAATGGAAAAGTGTGATGGAGCCTGCACCTCTCCATGTGAGCAGCCCCAATCCAGCTCCTACTCCCATGCAAGCAGGAGTGGGGCGGGGATCTCTCAGCTGGGAAGCGGAGGCTTTCCAGTCCCCAGCTGAGCTGCCCCATCCCACTCCTATTCATGTGCAAACAGGAGCAGGGGCACTCAAAACGAAAGTGTGGCACTGAAAAAGGAAGTGTAACACTCAAAACGGAACAGTTCTGATTCTGAAAAAAGTTCGCTAACCGGAACACCTACTTCTGGGTTTGCGGCGTTCGAATTCCAAGTTGTTCGTGAACTAAGCTGTTTTAAAACCGAGGTACCACTGTAGTTGCCACCTTTGACACCTGAGAGATGTGTTTTCAGGAACCACCCTATTCCAGTGACTGTGATTTGTTTTAGCTGTTTTTAATGTTGATGGTGAATGATGGGTAATAAACGGAACACATAATAATAAAAAACAATTCCCTCAGAGACGGGGAGGGGAGGGGGTTGATTGATGGCACTTTCCCAATAATTTCCCTCAAACTTAGAGCTTGTCCCAAGTACCAGCAAAGCATTATGGGACTTTGGGGGGGTAAATATGTACCCCCCTTACTACTACTCCTTCAGCAGGACGGGTAGGGAATCCAGAGGTGCAAGCTTGTCATAAACATTTCAGGGAATGCAGGGAAGGGACTCACCTTGAGCTTGGCCTGAATCTCACGGGTTTTCCGCCGGGCCAAAACCTGGATGTGACTGGAGACCTGTGGAAGGAGTTGGGGGAGAGACTTAGCAGGAAACTCTGTGGAGAGAAAGGAGGAAATCTCACCAGGCCTCATTCTCCCCACACACCTCGGATTTATTTCCTGCAGTCTTAGGCTTCATGTCAAGCCCATCACGTTTACCTGTTTCCTTGTCCGTGTTTTGCCTGTCCTCAGTTTAATGTAGCGGGCAATGAGTTCATTGCGGCCTGAGAGAGAAGAGGCAAGAAATCAGGAAAACAACCCATCCAACTTGAGCACCATATACAGAGGTGGCATTCCCCCGCCTCTCTTGACCATGCTGCTGACAACAGTGATAACTTGCCACATGGGGCAGGTCAAAGCATGCTGAGGTTGCAGTCTCCCCAACTCTGCACGTGCTCAGAGACACAACCCTGCTAACTTCTGAATCATCTGGACTGTCAGGTCACGCCCACTGCAGACGTTTAAAGGTGGGCGGATGCAAACCTGACCCCTCCTCCAGCAGACCTTGCACACGGTTGTCCCCCATCACCAAAAGTACACCCCACACTGCCTCTAAAGACCCCAGGGTGCTTTCTGTGGTTTTATCTTCACAACAACCCTGTGAGGTGGGTCAGGCTAAGAGAGAGTGACTTGTCCAAATGCAGGATATTGATGCAGAAGTTCCTTAAAAGAAAGGGATGGTACAAATTGTATAACTGAAAATTGAACTGTCATTAGCCACTCGCCTATGGAGAGTAAGAACTGCCTCCAGGTGAGTCTCTGTCGTTATAGGTCTAGCGCGGCACATTGTAGGGCCTCTGTTTACAATGGTGCATTTAGCTCCCTCATTTCTCTTCCTGGCCCTGCTGGCTCTTTTGTTTCTTTTCTGTCCCTAAAGAGAGCTTTCTGCACAGCATCTATGGCACAGTACCATGAAGGCTGCATCTGAGGACCACCTCTTTCCCCCTCTCAGAGCTGGAAGGGAAAAGGCACTGCTAGCGGTATACCGCAGGAACACAGCACCATCAGTGGCCACCTTCCCAACTCCTTCCATTTCTTCAGGGAGCTAGAAAAGCGTCGTCTTCTTTTTTTACCTCACGTATTCTAAGCCCATTGCTTCTCATCATATATTATGGCTTGCAGGACGATCCCCAAAGAGAACCAAGGACAAGAGCAGCCGGTCTAATGGGTCAAAGTTAAGTTCCACCTACCATACATCTTCCCCTCATCCGAAAGAATGATCTTCCGCCTCCCACAGGGTGGGTAGATGGCCAGGGCCTCCTGGAAACTCTGCTCAATATCAGGGCTCCAGACCCCTTCTGCATCGTTGTCCAGACCCTTCTCCCCAGCGTCCCCCATCTCCCCAGAGGGGCTGGCCCCCTGGCCCCAGCTGCCAGGCTCTATGGTGTCAGGAGGGTTACCTGAAAGAAAGCAGAACAGGCGGCAATCAGATCTGAGGGATGGAGGAGCGGAAAGTTTCCTAACTGACAGAAGATGGGCAACAGCTCACCTCCATTTTCCCTTCCTTCCCATTTGGTTGTTTTTACCTGTGGAAAGCTTGGTGTCATACAGTTAGTCCTAGACCAAGGGTGGGGAACCTGTGGCTCCTGGACTCCTAACTCCCCCCAGTCCTAGCCAGCATGCCCAATGGTTATGGATGATGGGAGCTGGGGGTTCTCAATAATATCTGAAGGGCATTGGAAGCCACCTTCCCAAGTCAGGCTATTGGTCCATTTAGCGTAATTATTTACACTAGGTCGATAATATTCTCTAGGATTTCAGACAGAGGACATTCCCAGCCTACCTGGGATAGCTCAGATGGTACAACATGAGACTCTAAATTGTGGGTTCAAGATCCACGCTCGGCAAAAGACTGCAGGGGGTTGGACTAGACGACCCTCATGGTCACTCTTCCAATGCTACAATTCTATGCAGAGGACTGAACCTGGCACCTTCTGCATATTTATTGCCTTCGTATCCCAAGGAGCTCAAGATGGCGTACATGGTTCTCCTCTCTCCTCATTTAATCCCCACAGCAACCCTGTGAGTGTGGTAGGTTAGTCTGAGAAAGGCAATGACTGGTCCAACATCATCCAGCGAGCTCCATGTCCAAGTAGGGATTTGATCCCTGGTCTCCCAGGTCCTAAAATGACACTGGGATATGCCCTATATACAGTGGTACCTTGGGTTAAGTACTTAATTTGTTCTGGAGGTCCGTTCTTAACCTGAAGCACCACTTTAGCTAATGGGGCCTCCCGCTGCTGCCGCACTGCCAGAGCACAATTTCTGTTCTCATCCTGAAGCAAAGTTCTTAACCCGAGGTACTATTTCTGGGTTAGCGGAGTCTGTAACCTGAAGCGTGTGTAACCTGAAGCGTGTGTAACCCAAGGTACCACTGTACTTCTATTGCGAGTTAAGTTGCCCATTCCTATGCTGACCAGAGAACTGATTGGAAGCAGCAAGGCAAATAATATTTGTTGTCCAGCATTGTCTCAGCAGCAGTGGCTATCAGATGCCCCCGATAAACTTTTAACTAGAGCACAAAGGAACAAAAATCCCCCGCTCTTTGATCTCTGTCTCTCGTAAACAGAGGTATATTACCTCTAATAGCAGAGGTTCAATTTAGCAATGAGTAATGGCTGCTGATACAACTACCCTGTATTTAAAGAGTATTTAAGTGAGACAGCAAGGCTAAGGACCATCATCTCAAGTTTTAGCTGTGACAAGGAAGGGTTTCGACACCGGCAGATGCTCACAGATTTCCAACTTTTTTTCTTTTTCTAGCTTCTGTAGAACCCAAGATTTGAGGCAAAAATGTGCAGCCCCCAATTCTCAATTTGTTTCATGGGGAACAAGCCTTCTCCTACTTTTCAATGTTTGCAGCCTGTGAGTGAAATCCCACCTAAATGACAGACATTTAGGAAAGCGGTTCAAGCCATTGAGTCAGAGGCTAGAGTGAAACTCCCATTATCATTATTGACTATTGGTTTGTGACGCCTTGACTGCTCCTTCACTGCTGCCCAATAGAAAGTTCAAGTATGTTGGATTTAGTGTAGCTGTGATTAGGCAGTAGTATGTCAATTAAAAATTAGCAGTAAGTCAGGCACTCATGCCCTAAGGACTTATTTCATATGGGGGGGGGAGTGATTTTCTTCTCAATTTGTGAACATGGTATAGCATAATAGACCCATATTGCAGGGGAAAGGACTATGGCCGAGATTGTGGGGTACGCCTGCCCTGCCAAGTACTGTTGTTATGCCCATTTTCCTGGAGGAAGTAAAGAGGTAATGTACGGCAACCCTGAAGTGCAATCCCATGTTGTTAACCTGGTTTTTGGGGAGTTGCTGTTTTTAGTGAAACGCAGTGAGGAGAGGGCTGTGAAGCTGATCATAGCAGCAGTGCAATTAATTAAGGTCTGGAGGAGGTGAAGGGAGGCCAGGCACAGGACAGGGTTTCTGTGGGCAGTGGAAAGATGTTATCTGGGTGCCAGTTTCACCTGTAGGTAGACAGCAGGCCTACCTATTGAAAACTAACAGAGCAGTAGATCTAAGATAGAAGTTTCTTAAGAGGCCTGATCTGCCTAGGCCTCACCACTGCTCAGCCACCAGATCTACTAGGGAACTATAGTTTGTTGAGGTGCAGAGAGTTGTTAGAGACTCTTATTTCCCTTGCAGAGCTACTATCTTCCAGAGTTCTTTGGGAAGAGGGATTGACTGTTAAAACCACTCTGGGAATGATAGCTCTGGGAGGGGAATAGGGGTCTCCTCTCCGCACTCTCAACAAGCTGCAGCTGCCAGAATTCTTTAGGGGAAGTCATGTAATAAAAAAATTAAGGTATATATATAATAAATGTTCATAAATGTGCCAACCAAGCACAAACATAGATATGTGGACCACATGACTGGAGCAGCACAGGAAGACCATCCTGAAACCATTTTGACTCCCAAACTAACCAAATGTTCTCTCTGCAAGGAGGGAGGGGGTGAGGGAACCTTCCCATTGTCTCAGGAATTGGGAAATCACCATCTCAAAGGAACGGCCAGACTACCAGGAAAGGCAATCAGATAAGGCATTATCAGATAACCTGGCAGACAGGAAAAACAACATTCAAATTTCTGTTGTAGACCACCTTTTCTGTGATGTAGGTATGATGTTTGGGGGGGTGGTCTTGAGCTCCAGGGCAGGGAATTTAAAATGTCTATATAAGGGCAGACACACCTTTGTTCTTGGTCCTCCTCCGTCCTCCTGCGTGTGAGGGGAGCACCCTGTTGCAACAGCTTTAATAAAGATCATGCTTACTAGCTGCTTTGCTTCTCAATATTCTCTGGTTGGCCTCTGTTATTTTCTCCTACCAATAGGGAACCCACATAAGGACTCTATACGGGCTCTTGGATACCCCATAAGGGAAGAGGGGCAGATTTTGTTTACAACAGTCACAACTTTTTCAAGTGGTATCATAGAGCTTTAAATGTATTTTGTGAATTGTTTCTATTCATGGTAGAGGAAAGGAAGGCTAAAAAACCATTTCACTGGTTGGGGAGAAAGGTGCTGAGTACCAGCTAAGGTGTAAACCCTACACAAATCCGGAATTGAGTCCCTAAGATGGTTGGATGGCGCTTTGAACGCCTCCTTCCAGCATCTCCTGCAGCCAACCCAATACCAAAAATATTGCTCTGCTTTCCTTTGGACAACATCGGCGAGTCCAAGCAAGGGGGGTCTTGTCTAGGCAGCGCAGGACCTCCATACACACTGCTCAGGCATGCACTGAGGGGATATCACTTCAGTGCGGCTAATGCAGCAGTTTGAGGTTACCCCTGCAGGCGCACTCCATTGTCCCTTGAGACTGACAAGATGCCAACAACGTGATAGTATTGAGGTGGGTGGATTGGCCTTTGGCATCAATATCTATATGGGGTGGGGGGTGTCATACGGACACAGAGCAACATGGGGAAAAGCAGCACCACTGACAAATAAAACAAATGGAGCCAAAGTGGCAAACCTCTTAAGGGTGCTGAAGAAAGCAGCATGTTTCTCCATGGGGGGGATCTAATTGACAGTTGTTAATAGCAAGGTTTGCTTCATTTTGGGGAGGCGTGGCCAGTCAGTAGACCTTAGGTCTACTGTAGACCCTGAAAGCCTTTGGCCACCGCTGGTGTTGGTGGGAGTGAAAAATTTGTACTGGATTGGAGAGGCAAGCAGGGTTGAAATGTAAAGAGCAAAAACTGGGTTGTTGTCGTTGTCTGAGTGGAAAGTCCAGCATAGGCCAATTAAGTCTCCTCCAGAGAAACCAGATTGAACGGGGAAAGAAAGAACGAAAAGGTGTAGGCCTCTCCTGTCCCCCCGCCCCTCACTGTTCCCTGTCAAGTGGAAACCCGGTTCTTTGCTGGTTACGCCAGTACAAGTGACCCCTGGGAGCACAATCAGCAGCAAAACAAAGAGGCCTTCCAGCATGGATTACGTCTTGCTTTAAAAGACAGGAAGGGGGCTGGCTCTTTAATCTGTGATCAGATTCCCCCCACCCCGCCTTTTAGGATTGTGGGCCTTTATTTCCTTTGCTAACCCTGCACCACCGCTGCCGCCAGAAGGCTCCCAACAGCTGCAACCTTCCCAGACGGATAAAACTTTTTACGAAGAAAGGCACTTCCCTGGCGTGAGATTAATCACAACCACAAACTTCCTCAGAACCAGGCCAAGGACATGCGTTGTGGAAGTCAGAACAACTGATTTTGGTTTTTTTTTTTGCTTTTGTACCGAGGTTTTCCTCTGATTTTTAAGTGGCAAAGGGGCGGGGTGAGATGGGGAGGGAACTAGGCTTGCCTGACAAACTTCCCATCCACAACAAATCCAGAGGGAACAGCTTCCTTCAAGTCTTCTCTTCCGGGGGGGGGGGGGTTGGCTTGTCCCACCCAACTGGATTTCCTGTACTGCTGCAATCTCGAAACCACTTATACTACTTAAGTGATTTTCAGAGTGCAGCCTAGTTTTGGGAAAGCTGAGCCGTAGAATCATCGGAAAGAAAGGCAATTGGATGTTCTTTGGCAACAAAACAAAGGTTCGAAAGAAGGACAAACATTGAACGGATAATTCAGACAGAGGGAGAAAGGACGCCTATAACAGTTGCGCACAAGTACCATCTCCGCATAAACCAATATGAGTATACAATGAAGAATATTGTCATCTGGACAATCCATACTGAAGCATCTCGCCTCAGACATTAGGCAGACATTTTGAGCTGACATTTAGTTGATACCCCCACTTGCTCTGGCATATCTCCACACAAGTATGGAACAAAGGAAAGGAGAGGGTATCCATATTGCATTGCACAAATCCGAAAGAAAGAAAAACTGCTTGAAAGTGTTATTTACTGAGAAAGAACCAAGTGCTTGATATATAAACTCTGTTTATAAACAGCTCTGAGACACTTGTAATAGCCACTTGTCTATGGCAAAAAGGAAAAAAAAAGTTGCCTTCATTCAAGCAGACAGAAGAGCTTTTGTATACTATGAAAGAGTTGGTTCTCTCTCCCCTTTTGGGCTGTCAAGGGGCCACAAATTGCTAAACATAGGTATCGGCAGGCAGACATACATTTAAAACACATTTTAAGCATACAGCTTCCTAGGAACTGTAGTTTAAGGGGAACTGTAGCTCTTAAGTGAAAAGTAACTATACAAATCAGTGTACAGAGTATCTATGCTCAGTATTCGAGTACTTTTTTTCTCTTAGCATTTTCCAGCAGCCTTTGTTTCTTTCCACCACGTTCCACAGCAAAATTATGCTCTTTTGACTCTGCACTACTGGAATTAAAGGTATTAAAAAATGGAGCCTATGCCTGATAAACTACAGCTACAATTTATATCAGATGGGAGTAAATCCCACGAACTCTAGCTATTTCTGAGTAAATTATATATTTCATATCCCACTCTTCCTCCAAGCTACTCAGCTAGCTAACATACATGGTTCTTTCCAGACTCTTTTTTTATCTTCTGAACAACCCTGTGAGGTAGGTTAGGCTGAGAGGTAGTAGTTGGCCCAAGGTCAGCTAGCATGGTTCCTGGCAGGATAGATATGTGAACCTGGGCCTCCCTGGTCCTAGTCCAACTCAGTCTTCCCCAACCTGGAGTTGATGACAGTTGTCTTGCAAAACAGCTGAAGCCACTGCACCACACTGGTTTAGGGACGTGGGTGGCGCTGTGGTCTAAACCACTAAGCCTCTTGGACTTGCCAGTTCGAATCCCTGTGACAGGGTGAGCTCCCATTGCTATGTCCCAGCTTCTCCCAACCTAGCAGTTTGAAAGCAAGCATGTGCAAGTAGATAAATAGGTACCGCTGCAGCGGGAAGGAAAACTGCATTTCTGTGGCTCTGGCACTTGTCACAGTGTCCCATTGCGTCAGAAGCGGTTTAGTCGTGATGGCCACATGACCCAGAAAGCTGTCTGTGGACAAATGCCAGTTCCCTTGGCCTGAAAGCGAGATGAGCGCAACAACCCCATAGTCGCCTTTGACTGGACTTAACTGTCCAGGGGTCCTTTACCTTTTACTGGTTTAGGATTAGATGGCATGGTTCAAATCTTATCTGGGAGTAAGCATACGATTGAGCTACACATTTTACTATCTATGTACCTTTCTAATAAAAACCATTTTTCCAACAGACCCTGCAGACTGTTATTTTGGAAGGCGCTTAATGCAAGTGGTAAACCCGAATAAAGCTAAAATAAACAAAAGGAATATGATGCACAGAGAAAGAGCTCCAGCAATTGTTGTTGGGGCTGAAGTTTTCTTTTTTTAAAAGGAGGAGTTTATGAAGACTCCATTTTGAGAGCAAGCCAAACTGAAGGGTAGGTCTCATTCAATGCCTTTGTATGCCACGAACTGAGGAAATGCTAAGATAATTTTGATCCTGTGTAGAGCCTGCAAAATGGAGTAAAATTTCAAAAGACAAAGGTGGGATCTATACTTCCCATTCAAAAAGCTTAACAGTTCTGCAGAGTTTGCAGCAGACACAGACAAAAGGATCAGTCGCAGGTAGCTCCGAATACACAATCCAAAATGCCTCAAATGCAGTGTTTTGATTTGCTTTCCACAAGTTTTCGTGTACAAAGGAAAAGAAAAAAAAGTTGCATGGAAGTTAAGAAAAGCAAGCTGCCCTCCACAAAGCAGCAATGGGCCCCAACCTCATCCTGTAATTTGAGAAACGCATGCACCCATGTGAAAGGTCATGTTTGTTTTTGGAACAAGTCACATCAAGGTCTTGTGCAAATGGAAACTGCTGTATCCAACCTGCCCACCCCCACCCCTCTCATACACACACATTTACTGGCCCATCCTTGCTTGCAGGCGCTGCAGTTGCAAAAGCCACAACATGAAGCATACAACAGTTTCAGCGCCAACACACCTGCTCACTAGATGTGGAACACAGAACATTCAATCACAACGCCACCTATACACGCAAGACAGGCAGACTGGCAAATTTTCCTTACGGCTTAACAAAACTCCCCCAGTGTTACCTGTTCCTGAGAAAACCAGCCTGAAATAAGGCAACCTTTGGAGACACAGGGTTGTAATTTTAACCAAGTTCTATTCAGGATCAACCCAGCTGAAATTAATGAGCCCAAAGTTAATCATTTCCATTAGTTTCGGTTGGGACTACTACACCGCGAAGGGCTAGCGTTGGACGCAACACAAAAGTCTGTTTTTAAAAATACTCAAAGATGCTTTGGGCTTGAATGTGAGGAACTCAGGGAGATCACGGCTATTCATCCAAAAACTTTTTCCTGACTCTAGCGAAGGGCCTTTGACAAAGTGAGGTGGGAGCTGAGAGGGAATTGAAGCACCTAAAATAAAGGGCAGGCAGATGGCAGCTCTACTTCTCAGTAATGCCACCAGGGCAAGACTTTGGGGGGAGAAGGCCAGTATTCCTGCTCAGATGAATGGGCAGAGAACCCCCAAATGTGGAAGGGGCTGCCGACATGTTGACAAAAGTAGCACACATTTCTATCTACAAGGACTAATAAGTCCCAGGTCTAAAATTACCCCCTGCAACTCTACTACCATTAGCTATTTGTATAACTGCCAGTAGATCATACATTAACCTGAGTGCATTGTGGTTGCCCCAGTCTTTGTACTGTATAGTTTTGCTGGACAGCTTGAATGCTTATTGTTATAATCCACTGAGGACTCTTATTCAGAAGCTGCCTTATAGCAGCTTTGACCATTGGTGCATATGGTGCAGTACTGTTCACACTGACCAGCAACAGCTCTCCAGAGTTTTGGACAAGGGAATCTTATTGTAAGCTGGTTCTCCCACTCACAGGCAGCAGAAGAGAACTGGCTCCACTTCCCGAACCACCATTTTGCATCTGGCTCTGGTTGAGGGATCTCAGGGTTGCAGTAAAAAATGAAGTAGATCCTTCAAGCCTGAAGTTGGATCACCATTGCCTTAGAACCAGGATTGCCAGATGACACTTCTATATTTCAGATCTTGGCCATCCACAACACAGTAGGCGTGACATACGTTTGAACTTTTCCCTTTCACAGAACATTTCAAAAATGAGCCTTGTTTTGGCCTGTGTGGGCTCAGGTATTTCCTAACAACACTAATCAGGCAGCCCACAAATCAGAATTTCTACATTTTGATTTTTAAAAAGAGGGTTTTCCTTGCTCAGAAGTCTCTGAATCATCACTCACACACAGATATCTTTGAAGGAGGGTACTCCCCCCCCCATGTTTACTCAGAAGTAATTCCCATTGTGTGTGGCTTAGAAGTAAATGGGCAGAGGACTTCAGGAAGTGTTTGTTGACCCCTTGGGGCAGTGGGGAATGTATAGATCAGGTAAGATAAAGACTGCCCTCCCTTAATGGCTGACATTGTGAGGGAGAGAGGAGATGGGGAAAGTTAAAACACAAACACACACTACATCCCTTCCAAGTGGAGAATCAAGCTTAACAAAATAAAATTTGGAACAAACCCATCTCCGCCCTCCATTGAAACTCGCTATCAAAACGACACCGAATCACACAATTGCCCCCTGCAAGCAACCTCATGAACTCTTGGCTTTCAGACAAAAAGTTATAGCCCCTGTCCTTTACTCAGACAAAGAGAAACTCACAGGCACACAATCAAGCCATTAAAAAAGGTGTGGTACTCCCTCCCACCTCTCTGCTTCGAGATTTCACATTCAAAAACGTTTATATATATTAAGAGGGTTAACGGCGCCAACCTACTACTTACGTGCAAAATTAAAGAATACAGCGTGAAACTCACACAAATTACTGGATATTATGACGATCTTTTGGAAACATAGTCCCAAGCAATCCAGTGACAAATATATATATTTCAATACCTATATATCAGTACCTATACATAAAATAAATTAAAACCACAATATATTTATGTACGCATACAGAAACCCTCACGCTTCCAGTCTTCCACTTCTTTAAATTAAAATTAAAGTACGTAGTGGTAGACTTTTCCCACAAAAGAAGAAAAGTTGCAAGCAACGTTTTTTCCTCCCTGCAAACCAAAATCAAAAGCTAAATCACAGCTCACCACCAGATGCACGTTTAAATCGAAATCTTCCCTGTCAGGGCTTGCTCCCAAGTAGGAAATTAAACAGAACGAACGATTGGGAGGAGGGGAGGAAATATTACTTACTTTCAGAAGATACCCAAGAGGCCGGTTTTGTGCGCGCTAGTGAAGGCGGGGGGGGGGGGGGGAGAACGTAAAGGAGAAACTTTCCCTGAACTTTGCTTTAAGGGGGGGAAGGGGGCGTGAAAAAAAAGAGTATTAAAGGCTCTTCACCGCTAGGGTTAATTTTGACTCATCCAGGAGGTTCCTGCCCACTCCTTGGGATTGGAAATGGGAAGAAGAGCAGCGTGGTGGTGCGCGCAGAGGAGCAACAGGCCTGCGTGGTATTTTGGAAAGGTGACAGTTTTCCTCTGGAATCCTTGGAATGAGCAGAGGAATTAAATTAGCAGCAGTGAGTCAGTTCCACGAGGGGAGGAGCCGAGGGCTGGAAGGGGCGGAGTTCCGTGTCCATACAGGACACACACACAAAAACACACGCACACACCCCGCCAAGCAGGAAACGGGACCAGGAAAGGGCGCGCGATACCTTTCTTAGGGGACCGGGTGATAATGTTGCAAAACAAGGAACGACGCACAAGTTAACTTCCTCAAGATCTGGGCAGCGTCCCTCGTTTACATTCTAAAGCAAATTCGTGGAGGATAAATTAGCCCTAAATTGCTTCAGAGGCAGCAAGTCGTGGGAAGACCAGGGCGCAGGAAGCCACAGCAAAGGGCTTGCATTTGTTTGTTTTCAAGGCCTCCTTGTAGGCTTCCCAGAGGTATCTGACTAGCAGGTACCAAAAGCCAGACAGAAGCAGCTGGCTATGAGGAAATCATCTTTCCTTAGCAGGTCTGAAAATTAGGTACAGTGATACCTCGGGTTACATACGCTTCAGGTTACAGACTCCGCTAACCCAGAAATAGTGTTTCAGGTTAAGAACTTTGCTTCAGGATGAGAACAGAAATCGTGCTCTGGCGGGGTGGCGGCAGCAGGAGGCCCCACTAGCTAAAGTGGTGCTTCAGGTTAAGAACAGTTTCAGGTTGAGTATGAACCTCCGGAACGAATTAAGTACTTAACCCAAGGTACCACTGTAAATACAACCTTGGATGGACAACAGCACATGACATATTGCACCGTGCCATGATTTATTTAACAGAAATAAAGCCAAAATGGAGAAAAACTAAATACACCCTTACTGCTTCTATAGAAATTAAGAAGCTAAGTAGCAGCTAATCAAATGCCTTTGCTTAATTGATCATGAGCAAATGTGCCCATCTCTATAAAAGCTGAAGTTTCAATTTGCTGGCCTGGGGCATTTGGGTGTGTTGTAGCGCAATGCCAAAGAGGAAACACATCAGCAATGCTCTTAGAGAAGCAATTGTTGTTACCCATGAAACTGGGATGGGTTATAAGGCCACCTCCAACCAATTTTAAGTCCATCATTCTACAGTGAGAAAGATTATTCGAAAGTGGAAAACATTCAAGACAGTTGCCAATGTTCCCAGGGTTGGAAGTCCCAGCAATTTCACCTCAAGGCCACCTGAAACAAAATGGCTAGGTTGTGCTCAGGTGAGGAACAAGCAGAATTAAGGAGTGTGGCAGTGAAATATGCAGTCTCTCCAGTCACCACACACATGACTGGCTAGCAGTTTTTGCAGAGGTAAAATAGACGCTGTACTTTTTTACTTACGATATTTTATGTGGTAAGCACAGATTTGGGTTAAATGGGGAGTGGGTAGATTTGTGTTTTTGATGTCATGTGGAACAAAGAACTTGCATGCATGAATAGCCCCGATTCCATCTAGAATCTGACATAGACCATGTTGTAAACAAAATCAGACCTTTTCCCCTTATGGGGTATCCAAGAGCCTGTATAGAGTCCTTACGTGGGTTCCCTATTGGTAGGAGAAAATAACAGAGGCCAACCAGAGAATATTGAGAAGCAAAGCAGCTAGTAAGCCTGATCTTTATTAAAGCTGTTGCAACAGGGTGCTCCCCTCACACGCAGGAGGAGGAGGACCCAAAACAAAGGTGTGCCTGCCCTTATATAGACATTTTAAATTCCCTGCCCTGGAGCTCAAGACCACCCCTCCATACATCATACCTACATCACAGAAGGGGTGTAACCCAAGACCACCCCCCACAAACATCATACCTATGGTACATCACAGAAAAGGTGGTCTACAACAGAAATTTGAATGTTGTGGTTTTTCCTGTCTGCCAGGTAATCTGATAATTGGTCTGGCCATTCCTCTGAGATGGTGATTTCCCAATTCCTGAGACAATGGGAAGGTTCCCTCACCCCCTCCATCCTTGCAGAGAAAACATTTGGTCATTTTGGGATTCAAAATGGTTTCAGGACGGTCTTCCTGTGCTGCTCCAGACATGTGGTCCACATATCTATGTACAGTGGTACCTCAGGTTAAGTACTTAATTTGTTCTGGAGGTCTGTACTTAACCTGAAACTGTTCTTAACCTGAAGCACCACTTTAGCTAATGGGGCCTCCTGCTGCCGCTGTGCGGCCACCGCACGATTTCTGTTCTCATCCTGAAGCAAAGTTCTTAACCTGAAGCACTATTTCTGTAACCTGAAGTGTATGTAACCTGAAGCGTATGTAACCTGAGGTACCACTGTACGTGCTTGCTTGGTACATTCATGAACATTTATTATATATATAAGACCTTAAATTTTTTATTTCAGAGGAGAGAAGGTTGTGCTCTACTCCTAGGCTTCTGATTTCCCATATGAATTTAGCGAGAGGGTTTGGAATGACGAAATCTCTCCCCTGCCCCCCCCTCCAGTTCACACACATGCACACACTTCCCAGGCGGGGAGAGTCATTTCCTGGATTTTTAATCATGGTGGACTTTTGACAATACGGTACATGTCAGTTTCACTGGAATCATAAGTCACCACCTAATGGTGACATGGCAGAAATGCAGCCATTGTTCTTATGGAAGCGAGTAGCTTCCTGGCCATGAGAACCAGTCGCAGGAATCCAATGTTTATATTACAGGGCTGCTATACAGTGGGTTCCAAACTTTCTGCCCCCAGAAAACACTTTAATCTGTGATTTACTTTCTTTGTTATTTTGTTTTTGTGGCAGGACCTCTGCATATCTGCTACAGTACCTCCACACTGTGGAGTATTCTGGGATGCATGCTAGCATGCAATTTTTCAGGGTGTGGTCCGCTCTTCTGATGTCTAGCTGTCACCCTGTGCAAAATATTAAGAGTGATTCTAAACAATTCATTCAACTCCCTGCTGTGGCTGTGTCCTGCAGGAGAAGACTTTAGGGTTACAGTTGCCAACTTTGTTACTGGACCCTGCTCCTGTGCTCTTAATGGCAGCTTGTTCTGCAGCTATTAAAGGTAAAGGGACCCCTGACCATTAGGTCCAGTTGTGGCCGACTCTGGGGTTGCGGCGTTCATCTCGCTTTATTGGCCGAGGGAGCCGGCGTACAGCTTCTGAGTCATGTGGCCAGCATGACTAAGCTGCTTCTGGGGAACCAGAGCAGCGCACAGAAACGTCGTTTACCTTCCTGCCGGAGCGGTACCTATTTATCTACTTGTATTTTGACATGCTTTCGAACTGCTAGGTTGGCAGGAGCAGGGACCGAGCAATGGGAGTCTGATCGGCAAGTCCTAGGCTCTGTGGTTTAACCCACAGCGCCACCCACATCCCTGTATTAGCAAGTGATAATACAGTACTGTACTTAACTTGTTAAGTAAGGGATTGCTTAGTGGGCACTGTCACCAGCTAATAATACCTGCAAACCACACTGCTGTGAAAAGTGTTTCTGTCTGGTTAGTTAGCAACCCAGTTCAAGTCTCTGAGGAACACAGATTGAAAATGACCGTGGTACAGTAATTAAAAGCAACCTTCCCCCGTCTGGGGCCCTCCAGATGTTTTTTGGACCACAACTTCCACCAGCTCCATAAACAGCATGCTGCTCTTCAAAGATCTGTTGCTATCTGAGTTTTTAATAGCACTACTTGGGCTCATCCACATTTCCGTTTGTCCTGTTACCTAGAAAGCAGAGGCTTGAAGAGTTTTCTGCTTGACCCACACTTTCTAGGCATGAATCCGAGCAATTTCCCCCTTGCCCTGCTCCTTTCCCAGGGAAAACCTGCACTTCAGTGCTAAACTGGAGCAAAATAAAACACAAATTGCCACTGTTCTTCCGGGGAAAAGCAAGGGGACAAGAGGAAGCGTGGGGGTATGTCGGGATTGACTCGAAAAATGACTTCCCCAAAGAACCCTGGGAATTGTAATTTAAAGGTGCTGGGACTTGTAGTTCTGAGGGAGAAACTACAGTTCGCAAGATATTGAAGGGTGGGCATATGCTTTACATGTATGATGTGTAGTCAGCCATAGAGTTCTTCCTGCTCTATTTGATGCCCACTGGAAATCTGTGAGGTAAATTTGGCCAAGAGGCTGTCCCAAGATCACCCAGTGAGGTGCAGGGCTGGGAGGGTATTTTGAACCATTGTCTCCCAGGTCCTAATCCAACACTTTAACCACCACACTATGACCACCATTGGCCACTATGACTTAATAGAAATTCCATGTCCACAAGCAATATGCCCTTCAGGCCCTGTGTGTGGCCTAGATGGACCTAGGGCTGATCCAGCAGGGATCTCCATAAGTCCTCCTTCGAAGATGTTTTCTTTCAGTCCTGTGCTTTTAATGTTGAATATCTTGGCCTTTATTGTGTGCTGCTTTTCCTTTTTTGTAAGTTGTGCTGGGTTTAGCAGCTGGGTTTAAATATGTGGATGATAAAGAGATGTGGGGATCTGGTCCTTTGGATTACTGGAGGCAGAGGGAGAAGACACTGAGGTGGACGTTTGTGCAATCCTAACCATATCTACTCAGAAGTAAGACCTATTGAATTTAGAGGTGCTTACTTCCAGGTAAGTGGAGTTAGGATTGCGGTCTTCACCTGCCTTCCCGGGCTTTGAAGGCCAGCCCATCTGACCTAAAAGCCTTGCTTCTTAATATTCTGCAGCTGACTGTTTCCTGAACGGTGAGGGGAAAGCGCTCTTGACATGATCAGACGTGTCCTTTATTGTTACTTCATATGTTCCGTCTAGTGCTGAACTCTCCAGGATTCACGTTATGTTCTGGAGTCAACTCTAGCTCAAACTAAACATTGCAAATAGGGTGACGGATGTGAGGCCCTCTAAATCATTCAAGGGACCTCTGGCAGCTTATGGGAAGGCTGTAAAAAGACACCCCACACATACACTTTATGGGTCTGTGTGGAGAAACAGCTGCTCTGTCCTGACAGATGCCAGGCAAAGCTGGCACATTCCGGAACCGGAACCTTTTTTCAAATGGGCCTGTCAGAAACTGACCGACAGGGAGTTCTGCTTAGTTACAGGCTGGCTAGTGAATCGAGGGGGTTAAGAAGAGGTGGGCTGCAGCCCCTGTGTGGGGCAGAGGGGTGGCTGACCCCGAAGGGTGTGGGTGCCGAGAAGGGGTGGGTGCGAGGAGGGTAGCAGGCCAATATCAGAGGTGATTTTAGGGGATGTGCTGGACGCTGGTGCCATGGGGAGGGGGGCACCACAATAATGGTGTAAATGGAGGGGGGCAAATTTTAGTATCGTATTTCTTTGCTGAAATTTGAGAGCCCTGTTTTTCCTCATAGACCACCCTCTGCTGGAACACACTTAGTCTGTCTATTGGTGCCACCACCTCAGGGCAGATCCACACCATACATTTAAAACACACAACTCCCCCCCTAATCATCTTGGGAACTGTAGTTTGTTAAGGGTGCTGGGAATTGTTGCTCTATGAGCATGGTAGCTACAGCTCCCAGGAGTCATTGGGGGAAATAACGTTCCATAGCTGTCAACCTTCCCTTTCTTTGTGGGAAATTCCCTTATTCCAGCGCCGTTTCCCGCTGCTTCCCGCTGCTATCCCGGATTGTTAGATATCCCGTAGACTGTCCCTGGGACAGGTGAGGCTGCTGATCCCTTATTTTCAAATCTGAAAGTTGACAGCTATGTCATGTTCTTTAAATGAGTGTTAAATATATGGTGTGGATCTACCCTCAGTGTTTACTGCACTGGCTGGCAGCTCCCCTTCAGGGTTTCCAACACCTGGTGATGCCAGGGATTGAGCCAGGGACCTTCTGCACGCACAGCATGTGCTCTGGCCCGACCCACGGCCCTTGGGAGCCCCAAAGCACCTGTAAGGCTACAGGATCCCCATCCTTGCTTTTTTCGACTTGGTTTGCCTGGGATTTGGGGGGAAAGGCCTCTGTCCCTTTGGGCCTCTAAGCACTGGTCCACGTGGGCTGTTCTGGGGCAGAGCAAAGGGACGAAGGGTTGTGGGGTTGGGTGGACGCCTGAGTGCAGGAGGGGAGGGTCTGAGAATAGCCGGCAGGGGCGGTGCCTGCTGGGTTAGCTCCTCTCTCTCCGATATTTCCCCTTCTCTGCTTCTGCCTTTTGCGCAGGTCTGGCTCTGGCAGCGACAGAATCAGGGATCGGCCCAAGATGCTGCTGCCGCTGGTGTGGGGATTATGGTGCCTGACAGCTCTGATGCAAGGAAGGAGCACGGCATCTGCTGCCTTCCTGCCCCCCAGCGTGGAGAGGCTCTTCAAGGAGTTTCGCAACATCTTTGAGCAGAGCAGGGTAAGGGATGATGATGATGAGAGAGGGAGAGGGGGAGCCTCAGATCCACACACACCCATTCCACATAATAGAAGGGATGCTTCAGATGCTCTGTGAACATCTGTAATGAGTTGGGGGTTTTTTAAAGGGAGGATTCTTGCAATAATCCTGGTATCCTCTGGCTGATTTGGTCTGCGACTCCCACCAGCCCCAGGTTGGTGGAGGCTGCAGTAAACACTGCACAGTATCTAGGAATTCTGGATGGAATCTGCCCATCCTTTACATTTAAAGCCCAAGGAAGATCTCAAACAACTTTTCTCCATCTCGTTCTCATTATCATCTGATTCCCCACAACCTGCTCATTCTTTTTCTTGCTCATGATGCACTCAGGTTGCATACGCACAATACATTTAAAACACATTTTCCTTCTCCAGAAAGGCTGGGGTGGGGGGAGTCCTGGGAACTATAGTGTATTATTGGTGGTGCTGGAAATGGTGGCTCTGTGGGAGTAAACTACAGTTACCAGGATTCTCTGGGGCATGTCGTGTGCTTTAAATAATGATGTGTTCACAGTTAATGTTTGTTTGGGTGTGTGCTTTCCCCTGGAGGTGGATGAGAAAGTGTTCCAGTGCTAATTACATTATGGGAATTTAGAATAGCATCAATTCCCAGCCTTTGGGAATGTAAAATGTTGATTTCTCAGAGGTTCACAAGCAAATCTCTCATGATTTTAAGGTTCAAAAGCTGGGGTTTGGGGGTTAAGAATGCCCAATTCCACATATTTGGAAAGCACCTTAATCCTTAATTTCTGCTTTGAAATTTGAATGCTGAAATTAATACTTTGTGCTGGCATAATAAACCCGTTAAATCTACTCTTGTGAGCAATTTCAGACTCAGTGGTCTTATAGAAGTATGCATCAAAGTCCTGCCCTGACAGCACAACAGCTTGTGAGCATTTTGTGGGTGTGGCATCTTGTCTTGTAATGGTTAATTTCCAGACTGAAACTTCAAGTTTAAATCTAAATTGTTTCTGCCTTGCTGCAGAAATCACACTGACCTGTTTATTATTTTCCTCCATGAGAATTCTTAGAAGCTGCGGAAAGGGGAGGGTTCTCACCTGCAGGCACTGAGGATTCTGCTAGACATCTTGGGCCTTGGCAGTTAAACAGTTAAGTGGTGTCTGGCCAGCCATACTTGAGAGGGATCTCTCATCTGAAAGTACCCTTTGATGAAATTGACCAGCTACGAACCATTAAGGCTATCATTCTTGGTAGCTGTTCCTCAAATTTGTTTCTTTTTTTAAAAAAACACATTGTTATTTATTTATTTCAAAAATAAACAGAAGACTAGTAAGAAAACAAACTTATGTTTATTATTATTTTAACCTATTCCTCTGATGAAGGCTACTTTTTGGAAAGAGGGAGAAGATGCTGTTGGGCTTCCAGACCTGTTTATTAATCATTCAACTTGATTTCTTTGCATGAAGTTTGTGGGGCGGAATGACAATGATGGCTCTTTATCGATCATTTTGTTTGTTGGAGAGGTTATACGGTGGTTGTGTTAAGCAACTGTTGACTCACACTTTCCCTGTCACTCTCCTTATTGTAAAAAGGTCAAATTAGGGTGGGCAAGACGGTATCTTGCACAAACAGTGAGCATTTTGCAGGTGGGATCCGAATGCATCCCCAGAGTTTAGGTTTGCACAATTGAAGTGCAAATGAAATTCACTTTGAAAAAGAAATGGACTTTTCCAAAGAAAAGTCCAAGCCAAAAAAAAAAAAGCCAAAAAAAGCCAAAAGAAATGGCTAGGAAAGTGATGAGGAAATGAGCGGAAAGGATAAAATACCGGAAGACATGCAAAGACTCCAAAAGCGAATTGGAATGAAAGCAACACTAACGCTCATTGTTGTATAACCTCCCTGCAAACAAATAAAAATGAATGTTAAATAAAGACCGCGCATAATCTAACCTCTGTGTAAGTTTTGTCCAAGGGAATCAGGATGCTCAATAAACAGTTCATCCGAAGGGACCCTCTGTCTCCTTTCCCTACACAGTATAATGATCCGTTTTTGTCTATTGTGTAGGAGGACGTGCTGGGGAAAGACCAGCTTGAGCCCTCTGTGGATATCAGCAAGCTGCCCTCAAACTATCACAACGAGGAGAAGCACCAGAGGAAAGTGGGGAATGCCACTGTCTACAGCCACCATGAAATCAGCAAAGTGAGTCAGCTATTGAAAACCAAAACCAAAATGAAGAACCATGAATAACTAAGCTCAGCTTACCTCACTGGCTGGGAATTCAATACCTGGGGGTGCAAGTTCTGATCAATATAGTTGGTGGTGTCCAGGCCATCCCTGTCGTTGGGTAGCCATTTGGGGACATCAAATTCTAGACTAAAAGGCATTTCGTCAGTAATATATAAAATATATGCACAAGGCAGCAGAGGACAGCTTAGATGCTCAGCCACAGTCAGCGGAACCCCTTTGGCCAGCCTGGAATAGATCTTAGGTCCTGGACTCCCAGTTGCTTATCTGGCAAGGCTGAACCTTGACATGGTTCTTGAAGCAAGTTCATGTTTCCTGTCAGCTTTCACCCATTCTGACAAATGGCTCTCCGTGTATATATTGCAATTCAAGTAACCAACCATCCCAACAAAGCCATGGAATAATCTTTCCCCATGTATTCTTTCCCTCCCACAGTCCACCATTGGTATTATAATCTGGTGCATGCTGTTTGTAGACTATGGGTTCTGTCCCATGCTAGCAGACCAACTGAAGTTAATGGACATGACTAACTTGGATTCATTAGTTTCCATGGGTCTAATCTGAGTAGGGCCCCATTGGCACTGTACATTTAAAGTGGCATCATACATCTTTAAACAGTTAGAGCTTCCTCCAAAGATTCCTGGGAAGTGTAGTTTGTTAAGGGGTGCTGAGCATTGTTAGGAGACCTGCGTTGCCCTCACAGAGCTACAATTCCCAGAGTTCCCTGGGCAGAGGAATTGACTGTTGAGCCACGTGGAGAACCACAGCTCTGTGAGGGGAATAAGGGTGCTCTCCAGGTGTTGCTAGACTACAACTCCCATAATCCATGACCCCTGGTCATGTTGTCTTGGGTTGATGGGACAGGCATAGGCTCTCCACCTCTTTCCTAAGGGGGTCGCAAGTCTAGTGCAGGTACTTGAGGACATCCCCTTGCCCCTGTGAAGCCAAGTCAACTGTCCCCATAGCTCTGTGGAGCCTTGGCCATAAGGATGTTTCTGCCGTCAGCCATGATGCCGCCTCACAAATGTTTAAAAGTAAGGAGGCTTCTTCATTTGTTCTGTTGCTCCCATGCAATCTTAATGTTGTTCTCTCAAAATATGCAGATGACTGATAACCGTACAGGCGAGATGGTGTTTTCAGAGAAAACGGTGACTTCTATTGAACAGGCAGACGCCCGCCCGGAGGAAGAGGAAGAGGAAGAGGAGGAGGTCAGTGTGCGCTCAGGAGGGTGACAAGCCCACTCACCTTTCCTCAGCTAATTTTTTGGTTGCGTGTGACTTGGTGTGTGTGGCAAGCTGTGTGTTAGATTCTAGATGCGTCTCTCCAGACCTCTCTGTCTGGTCTTTAGACCTCTCTCCTTCTGCAGACATACTTCATATCCCCCTTGCATGTCTATGCCGGGCTTGAATATGTCTTAGAACTCTGATCATGCCTCTCAGTTCCCTGGATAGAGAATAGGGAGGGGTAGAAACTAGCCTGATCTACACAGGTGGGTTTTTACGCTGGGAAGCTTATAAGTAGGGATGGAAGGCTGCAGTTGCCCTGTGCTATCTGTCCCCATTATTTGATACTGGCAGTTCAGTTCAACTATCATGGCCAATAAACCTTGTTAGACTAGTATACCTCTGCTTTCCCCAAACGGAGGGATGGGTGAACTTCTGGACCAGGGGTCAGGGAATGACGGGAGGTGGAGCCCAGCAACATCTGGAGGGCCACAGGTTGCCCCCTCTTTCTCCCTATTCCCGTAGATTGGTCTTTTCCCTATCCCAGGAATTCCTCTTCCTCTGACCCCCTCTTCTCTCCTGGAGGGGGTAAAAGAATGTGGACCCCCAGCTTGGAAACCCTCCCACTTCTCATTCTAAGCATAAAGTCCTTCTCAGGCTGATTCCCACAAACCACTGAGGTAATATCCTCACCCTGGTTGCATTTTATCTGTATCTTTCCAGGAGAAAAAGCCAGTGGCTAGTCAGGAAGAAAATGGCGCTGAGGCAGACAGAGAGAGCACTGGGCTCAGATTCCTCAAGCTGGGCCCACCCCAGCCTAGGCCTAGGCTGACCTTTCTAATCTTCCGCTTGCCCCAGCACCTTAAGAGCAAGCCCATCCCCGAAGCCAACTGGGAAAAGGAAGAGCCGGCCACTGACAGGAGGCACAGGCTGCTGGCCATTCGGAATGGGCTTTTGACAGCCCCCCACCCCATCAAGAAGAAGGCCCTGCCTGTCACCCCAAACCGCAAGCTCCTCCCACGAAAGCATCATTTCCTTTTCTTCTGGAGGAAAATATAAGGCAGGAGGGAAACCTCCAATTTGCCTGGGCAGCAGAGAATGTCTCTGGTTTCCTAGCTATTTCCTCTTTCACATCCACAGGGTGGCAGGCTGGGGAGAGAATCCTCCGAAAGGAGAAAAGAGTTTCTCTCAAATTCTTGAAATAAAAATCTTTCCTTTTGAAAACAAAACCCTGAGAACGAGCAATTTGTATTTTTCTTTTCTAATGTTATAGAATCAGGTTCCTGAATACAGAATAGCTCAGATAGAACCACCTGAATCCTGGCTGGGATTCAAAACAACAACAACAACAACAACAACAACAACAACAACAAATCTTCCTGTGCTACCACTGCATGTAACAGTGCACATAGGCAACATACACAGATCTCTGCTTGCAAGGAGCTTACAATTTAAAATCAACAGTGGGAAAACAACACAGGGAAGGAAGACACATTTGTGACTGCTGTGAAATGTTCTTAAGTGTTGCTACCATCACACCCACACCATACATTTAAAGCACATGGCTTCCGCCAAAGAACTCGGGGAACTGTAGTTTACCTATCACAGAGTCCAGTTCCCAGCACTGTTAACAAACTACAGCTTACAGGATTCTTATCAGGAGCGGCATGTGCTTTAAATGTATGGTGCAGATGTAACTGTGGAAAAGGTAGGTGTTGAATTTGAAGGGAAAGAGAGAGGTGGCAGCAGTTCCACCCCACACATAGCTGGTAGCAAGGGAGTATACTGGTAATTCTTATTATTTCCACAATACCGTAATTCCCATAATTCTTCTTACACCTGTCATATTGTCACTGACCTACAAGCTATAGTAATTACCAGCAGTGTTTGATATTACACCCTCAAACTGTGAGCAGTTTGTCCTGTTGGTTTCAATGAGAGCAGCCCAACTCCCCCACTGAAATCAAGGGCCCGTCAGGTTACTTCAATTTTGCTCTCCTCTTTGATTATGCCCAGCCCTGTTCAGAAACAGCAACATTTGGCTCTAAGAAAACAGACTAGAATCGTCTCTGTGCAGAGAGGAAGGAAAGAAGAGAGAAATATATATACACCCCCCCCCTTTCTGGCACTTTCTTCTTGTAGCAGGCTGGGAAATGGTTAGACCTAAAAGCTGGCCTGTAAGTTAAATCTGTCTGTGCTGGGGCATTCAAAGTTCTGTGCCAAGGTAACCCATTTCCCCCCATCAGTCTTGGTTTCAGGCTCACTGTCTATAATCAAAAGGCCTCACAACATGGAATAAAACATTACATCCCCAAATATATATGAAATTTCGAAATAAAGATATGCAGAATCATTTCCACACAGAACAAAATTTGGTATCTGAGCAGCTAGATAAAAACATGGAGTTAAATTGGATAGTCACCAGCCCAGGAAACAGCAATCGACTGAATAAATTTGTACTGATTGATGCTCAACATTAAATAAAGATATTCCATATGCAATAGAATCAGAGTTGGAAGGGACCCCAAGGATCATCTAGTTCAACCCCCTGCAATTCAGGAATATGCAGCTGTCCCATGCGGAGATCAAACCTGTGACCTTGGTGCTATCAGCACCATGCTCCTTTGTATTTCCCCCCCTGTAAAAACAATAAAAATTAAATCATCTTTGTTATTGTTTTTACAGAAAAACACGAGAGAGAAAATAAACAAGAACAAAATTCCGCCCTGCTTGAGACAGAGTAGAGCAACTTGTTAATCTGATAACAGGAAGCAAATTCTTGTTAAAATCTGAAAACTCAGTATATGACTAGCAGCTTCAACAGCAACCTTGTTCTTGGCTCGCTATATAGTTCCGTACCAAGAAAAGCTGTACTCTGCGACTGGAATAAATTACAAAACAAAAAATAAGCCATACGTTTCTGTGCATGAATGATGGGGAGAGGCAGATCCATTGGAAATCACTCGCCCAAATGAATTTCTGAGGTTTTATCTGGCACTTCACTCTTCCTTTCAAATCGAACAGGTTCACACTTGCATTGAAAAAGGAAACCTGAACTGAAAGAGGTTTCCCACATTATGTCTTCTTTTTGAAGAGAAAACAACAAACCACCAAGAGATCATTATGCATCTGACTGTCATATCAGACCATACTTAAAACTACGGTATTTTCCAGCTGTGCTTTATGTGTGTGTGTACTGTATGTAAGAGTAAGAATTGAAACAATTCTCGAAATGGGTGCTGTACATTGGAAGGCGACACTCAGCATCCTGTGTACGCCACACTTGTGAAGGATTCTTGTGGAGATAAATGGCACAAACATTTTAAGAAAAACATCTGTGTACTAGAAATGCCACTTCCAAACTGAGGTAGTTTGCAGGAGAATTTGTGGCATGTAAGGCAAAACAGGTGGTGTGCCTGAGAGGGATAAGAGGTTTATTTGCAATTTTCCGACTGTCTTTCATATGCTCCAAGCACTGCTTGTGTGGGTGCTTTCTTTTTGTCTGATCTGAATTCTTCCACGAGGTGGGAGAGGTGACGAGATAGACTCTTGGGGCTGCTGTGTTTTTGTTTTCTTTATTTATTACATTTATAACACCCTCCAAGGAGCTCAAGGTGGCATACTTGGTTCTCTTCCTCCCAATTTTATCCTCACAACATCCCTGTGAGGTAGAGAGACTGTGACCGGCCCACGGTCACTCAGTGTGAGTTTCATAGCCAAGTGGGAATCAAACCCTGGTCTCCTGGGTCCTATTCCAGCACTCTAACCACTACACCACACTGGCTCCAAGTTCCACACAAGTGTTGGTAACATTAAAAGCTCTATCAATGGGCTTCTCTACAGTTCTCTAGCAGGGCTCTTGATGAAGGCCTGCAGCAGAGCTTCTCCTAGTCCAGGAGCAGCGAAGCTCAGGCTGGCGACCAAATGTGACCCTACAGGCCTCATTAAATAGCCATCAGGACTTTCTGTAGGCTGCACACCCTCCCTATGAGTTCACCAGTTCTGCTCCACAATCTTCTTGAATGCTTTTGCCAGCTTCGGAAGATGTGCCCTTGAACTATGGTCCTTGCTTCCCTGGATGCAGGTTGTATAGGAATCTGGCCTTTGCAAGTCACCGCTGTTGACCCCACCCCTGGCATGCGGCCCCTGGAAGGCTGCCCAGAAGGGAATGTGGCCCTTGGGCTGAAAAAAGTTCCCCCACCCCTGTCTTAGTTCAAGGGAAGCAAGGAATGGGAGAGCTTGGAGCCTGTGCTTAAGCACACAGTTAAATTCCCTACGACTGTATACAATGCTAGTTGGGAATATACATGGGAAACGGAGCTGTTTATATTCTGCTGTGCATTCAGAAATAAAGTTTGCAGTAACCATTAATATTCCAAAAGGAGTAACACTCTATTACCTTTTCTTACATGTAGAGCTATCTATGGGAAACTTACAGGTTTGAGCTGAGGTAGGGAGAAGTCCCATCCTAGTAGCCAGCTAAGATGCTCCACAGAAGCCAACTGCAGTCTTAAATTCAGCCATTACCCAGCAACGAAATAGGGAACTTGCTAGTGCAATGATCTTGTAGCCCTTTTTAAATATGTCCTTCCTCTCCAGCAGGAATGTGTGAGTGACAGTGACTGCCAAAAGGACCAGTTCTGCTTTAAGTCCTTCCTTGCTTCCCGGTGTCGGCAGTGTAAGGTCAAGAATACAGTGAGTACGCTCAACTTTGCTGCCAGAACTGTCCCTGGAAAATATTTCTACTGCAGAAAGGGGTATTCTAAAACGAGAGGCTCCAAAGCAAAAGTCTTTCTACAAGAGTGCTGGCAACCTGCAGTCCTAGGCTGCATGTGGCCCTCTGCCTAATTTCAAAAGCTCTCAAATGTGATCAGTTCAGGCCTCTGGCAAGAGGAATCTGCCCGTCCCCTGACAGACAGCCTGCTGGCCAGGAAGAGAGCAAGAGCGAGAAAGGAAAAAAAGGGTATCAGAAAAAGAGAGAAAAGGTCCTGTGCAATTTTGGTATTAGTCTGCTCATATTTTGAAATGCAAACACAGAAGCTGGCCTTTTGAGTAGCATATCCTGAATAAATAAAATAAGGCAGGGTCTTTTCACTGGTAGTGCCTTGTATTTTAAATGAATTTTCTAGTTTTGAGCTTCAAAGAATAAATGTTGTGTCGTCATCATGCTTCACCTCCTAGATGTTGTGTCGTCATCATGCTTTGTCTCCTAGATATGCTGGAAGGACAGGGAATGCTGTCTAGGATACCTCTGTGTGTGGGGCAGGTGTGCAAAAGGAGTGAGCCGTGGTGAGAGCGGAACAAGATGTGACCCACGCCAGGACAAGTGTGCTCAGGGGCTGTGTTGCACTGCCAGCAATTGTAAGATGGTTTTTATGTACTCATGCCTCCGGTGTGATAATCTACTTCCTCCTACCCTCGTATTTGGTCTGCTCATATTTTGTGATGTTGACTGCTTTACTTGGAGTTGCGTGAAAGCTTTTAAACTGAAAGTACCAATTCCTGGGGACTATAATCCAGACTGAGACCACAGTGCCTGTGGAGAGGCAGTTAACCTTTGCCTCTCACACCATGGTCCTGATATAACCCCTGTCCTCATTCTCACAATCAGTAAGCCAAGAGCAGGTATTGGTTATAGCTTCTGTTTGGTTTGGGCTACTGAAACAAACCACAAGACTGGATTTGCACATAATGCTAAGAGACTAACTATGGTTTAACTCACAAGGAGAGGAGCTAAGTGGCTGAATTTTTCTAAATGTGCACCAGTATAGTAGCTCATTCATGCCACGACATAGTTTGTCTTAGTGTTACGTGTGAACCAATCCAGTGTATCTTGTATAGCAGATATTCCAGGCAGATTTTACTTTATGGATTTTCTTCACATAATCCTTTATAATCTTTGTCCTATCTCCAACACAGCTCTCTCGTTCCCAGTCTGCACTCCTTATCCAAAGGAAGGGGAAGTATGCCAGATTCCCAGCAGTTCCCTCTTTGGACTGATGGGTTGGGGCAGCCTCACAGCCTTTCCCAAACCTAGCCAGTATTGCCCATGTGCCCAAGGGCTGAAGTGCAGAGGTAAAAGGTAAGGAGGATTCTGTCTCTGTAGAATTCTTCACAAGAGAAAGCTGCAACTAAAGTAGCTGCAAGACTGTCTGTTTTGCATTGTTTTAGTTTTGTTTTAAGTGTATCTGCTGTTTCTTGCATGTTTTTTTTTGCTTTGCTTTTTATTGTACATCACATTAAGACAGTTGTGCAGAAGGCAGTTAATAAATTAATTACAATAATAATACCCCAATAAACTATGTGCTAATAAAATTGTACTCTGTTTTGCAAGACTGATTTAAGATAAAATAAATGAAGTCTTATATTATTGCATTTGCTCCACATATTGTTTTAGGATACTCTGCAAGATGCAATTAATGTTGATTGGACTGGGATGATACTCCCTCCCCCCGTATTTTTTCATTTATAAGATGCCCCCATGTATAAGACGCCCCCTACTTTTTGGGACTCCAATTTAAGAAAATAGGGGGGAGATTGCCCCGTGTATATGACCCACAGTTTTTCACATAATTTTAAAGTAAAAAAACCTAGTCTTATACACAGAAAAGTACAGTGTGTGTGGGGGTGTGTGTGTGTGCTCAGTGCTTTTTTCTGGGGTACGCAGGGGTACACATACCCCTAAACATTTTGTGATTCTAACGTTTGGCCTCATTGAGGGGCAGTATGAGTAGGAAAATGAGAGTACCCCTAAACATTTTTTTAGAAAAAAAGCACTGTGTGCCTAAATATATATTGTTTGTGTGTGTGTGTGTGCACGCATATATATATATATATATATATATATATATATATATATATATATATGAGAGAGACACTCATTCAGTCTTGTCAATCGGTTGCTTTCTCTCCTAGATATACAACAGTTTCCACATGTGAAAATCCAGAGAACAGTGTGGATATTAGTAGACTAGACCAACAGCTCTCTTTCTACCAGCCAATCCTAATGCGGCGTGACAAAGAGGATGCTTATTATGATGACTCTGTGCAAGATGGCCAACTGGCATTAGTCAATCTGCCCAGAGCTCCTTATTCCATGGAAGATATTAGCCAACCAAAGGGGCTCAGTGAAGACTATGACGAGAAAAGGCAGTTGCCATGGGAGGAAGATATGGCTGATCCCAAACAAGCAGATTTCCAGGAACTCAAGCAATTGGCCAATGAAATGGGGCAGTACATTGGGCCTGGCTTTTACTAATTACAATAGTTTTTGGCCCATGATTTAAATAGCTTGTTACTCTTCAATGCTCACAACCCGTTTTATGCTTCTCATATTAATCTCTGTATTTTCCCTCATAATCCACTTATTTCTAGATTCCATTCAGCAAAAAAAAAAGAAAAGTTTTTGTTAATTAAATCATTCACACCACTAGCTGTGCAAATGTTGCTTTGTTCGCAATGCAGATTTATTTATTTAAGCTATTTATACACTGCTTAATTACCAAAGTCTCTTATTCTTTACACCAAAGAAATTTATTCAACAGTGGGAACTGTTAAATATTTATAGCTAAAAAGAACATCTGCATTCTGAAAATCCCATCTTCTGTACACTTTTAGGGAAATGGTTCAGCTTAGGCAGGAAATGGCAAGAGAACTAGGAAGCTGAGGAGTTACTTTTGGGAGACTTGCTTATAGTATACATTGCAAGGCGTGCAATCCTGGGTGGTGTATGGAGTTCATGGGCTGTCCCCCTCAAAAGGAAAGCAGAGCAATACGTTTGGCACCAGCTTGGCTGCAGGAGTCGCGGGAAGGAGGCATACAAGGCGCCACACAACTATTTTTAGTACTCCACTCTGGATTTGTGTAGCAGGGGCGTAGCCAAGGCCCACCCCCGCAATCAATACAAATACTTGAGCTTCTGTTCCCCCTGACATGAAGCCTTCCCCCTCCAACATAAATCCTGGCTACATCCATGTTGTGTAGGGTTTACTCCTGAGACTTTTCTTCTCCCAAAGATATCCCACAAGGCATGCAAGCATTTTTGTGTACTTTTTGTTGTTGTTGTTTAGTCGTGTCCGACTCTTCGTGACCCCATGGACCAGAGCACGCCAGGCACTCCTGTCTTCCACTGCCTCCCGCAGTTTGGTCAGACTCATGTTTGTAGCTTCGAGAACACTGTCCAACCATCTTGTCCTCTGTCGTCCCCTTCTCCTTGTGCCCTCCATCTTTCCCAACATCAGGGTCTTTTCCAGGGAGTCTTCTCTTCTCATGAGGTGGCCAAAGTATTGGAGCCTCAGCTTCATGATCTGTCCTTCCAGTGAGCACTCAGGGCTGATTTCCTTAAGAATGGATAGGTTGGATCTTCTTGCAGTCCATGGGACTCTCAAGAGTCTCCTCCAGCACCATAATTCAAAAGCATCCATTCTTCGGCGATCAGCCTTCTTTATGGTCCAGCTCTCACTTCCATACATCACTATTGGGAAAACCATGGCTTTAACTATACGGACCTTTGTTGGCAAGGTGATGCCAACAAAGGTGTGCTTTTTATTTTACAGTAAATTGTTCTGTTCTCTTCAGACGAAGGATGGTATAGAAATTAATAATTAAACCAATGAGGAGGGTGCAGAAAACAAGAGGGCTAGCTAGCTACATGGGCGTAGCCAGAAATTTTTGTTAGGGGTGGGGACAGAACCTTAGATTTGTACAGTATTGATTAAAGAGAGGCAGCTGTCCCCCCCACCTTGGCTACTCCCATGGCTGGCTAGAAAAGTTTGGTGGAGAGAGAGCTAGCCAGCAGGCGAGCACATCTTTCCATGGTGGAGAAAGGCTTGACAGAGGAACTTCCTGCCTCTCCACCTTCCTAAGGAAACACCGACGGGCCCAAGGAACAGGCGCAAGCGTCGCCGCTTCCGCGTTTTCCCGCCTTTTTCCCTGCGTCTCCCATAGCAACGCCTCGGCGCGCGAGTCCGGCTTTCCGCGTCTCCCGCTGTCTGGAGGCCGCGGCGGAGGAATATCTCCGTCTGTGCTTCGGTTCTCGCTGAGACAAGGTTTCTCCGTCCGCGTCTCCTTCCCTCGCTCGGACGCTTCGACCTCGGCTTCTCGGTTGGCTTCTCTCCCTCGTGTGAGGGGCTGCTCTTCCTCAGCCTCGCGAATAAAGGCTGCTTGAGAGAGCTGCGCGGTGCGAAAACAAAGAGTCCCCGCTAAACGGCCTTCCTGCACGCCCCCCTCCCCTTGACGGTAGATTCCTTTCTGTACAAATCTGCCCCGTTTCAGTTGATAAAAGGGCACGATAACGCCCCTCTCTCTCTTCGCAGGTGAACATTTAGACCTAACCCGTGTCGTGGCCGAGGGTCTCCAAAAATCTCCCTCCCGTGGATTTATAGCCTCCCAATTCCTAACGTTGCTGCCAACTCGAGAAGCGAAAGCAACCCGGCCTCGCTTAAGCCGTCTGTTGGCGGCCCATAATGGCTAAGCTGCTACGCTGCAAGCTACAAAGCATGCTCGAGCTATTTATTTATTGAAATTTTAATTATTGATTGAATTTATTTTCCTCCCTGAGGAGACCAGTTGCGGCAGGCACAAGTTCGAAAACAAAGCTTAAAGCCACATAAAATATCCCGAAATCCATTGCCATTGAAAATGTCTTCAAAAAAGCAGCCACGGTTAAAAAGATTCTTCCGTCCAACGACCTTGGGGTTTGTACCGACTATGGCTACCAGTCCTTTATCCCTATATCTTGTTAACTGAGCTGCCTTCATAGGCGGAACAGCCAAAGCCAAACTTTTGGATCAGGAAACAGCTTTCCTCCTCACCTGCCTTAGACCCCTACCGCCATCCACAGTAAATCAATAAAAACGCCTAATTACTCCCCTTGCAAATGCAACCTGGCCTTCCACAGCTATTAATACATACTCTTTTACCAAATAAACTGTTACTTTGGATTAAATACAGTGGTACCTCGGGTTACATACGCTTCAGGTTACATACGCTTCAGGTTACACACTCCACTAACCCAGAAATAGTGCTTCAGGTTAAGAACTTTGCTTCAGGATAAGAACAGAAATCGGGCTCTGGCGGAGTGGCGGCAGCAGGACGCCCCACAAGCTAAAGTGGTGCTTCAGGTTAAGAACAGTTTCAGCTTAAGAATGGACCTCTGGAACGAATTAAGTACTTAACCTGAGGTACCACTGTACTGTGGCTGCGTACAGTTGATAATTCTGCATCCAATGCCCTCCCACCGCTGGTTTGTGAAGCAGTGAATATGCAATCCATATCAATCCTGTCTTGTTTCTCATGCAATAATGCATCCCTTCACCCCAAAAAACAGCTTTCTGAATTGAGAAAAGGAAAGATAGATGTGCCAACCCCATGCTTCACCTCCATAGAATATGCCATTCACAGTAGGTTGGACTCGCCAATTAATTTGTTCGAACTAAAACCACACCATCATAGGAGGGATCTCAACCTAATTATACATTATTTTGATTTAAATAAACCTAAATTTGGGGGTCACTCCACATATGTGAAATGGCAAATCATATAGTCAATCCAAGGTCCATGACACTATGATACAGCTGAAAACCTGTGCCTGTTGTTCTCACACAGCACAGAGTGCCCTGTAGGAGAGAAAATACTGTTTTCTAATATAATTCTGATGTTAGCAAATAAAACCTTCCAAATTAGTCAACTACATTACATCCACGCTACTGCCGCACAAAGAGATATGAAAGTAACTCCCTTTTTTATCATTCTATTTCTTAGTGAAATGTTTAAGCCAGGTTTAACTTTCACATGGCAGTCCTATATATGTCTACTCAAGTACCACTGAGTTTGATGAAGCTTACTCCCAGATAAGTGGGTATAGTGTTACGTAGCCTTAAAGTCTTATGAGACTTCGAACAGATGAAGTTGTGCATTTGGTGCAGTCCAGATGAGTTTAATTTGAGGTAATTCACCTAGGCATTTTGCTACTTTTACAAAGCCTGGCAAATTAATTACCCAAGTAGCTTTTTTGCTTCACAGATACTGGAATTATGTTCTTGTTTTGCTTGTTGCAGGTACACACAGAAGTGACCTTATAATCTATTTTTCCTGGATAAGAACACATCTGTGGAACCAAGTTCTGATTGTCAAAGAACTTACCTGTGTGTGATGATGGAGGATATTTATTACAAGTCACTTGAAAATGAAGCAGTTGGACAGTTAACTGCATTCTTGTCGAGAGAAAGTAGGCATTGGTCATTCTAAGCTGCCAGTCATTTAACAGTATTGTAACTGCGTCAGAAACATCTGCTCCTAGAACCATTTCCCCTTCCTCAGGGCACTTCCGGACTGTTGCCATTTTTGGTTGGGATTCAGTCACATATCAGCAAATTCGATGTTTGATGTCTTACAGTATTTTAATATTTTTTTGGAAGCCGCCCAGAGTGGCTGGGGAAGCCCAGCCAGATGGGCGGGGTATAAATAATAAATTATTATTATTATTCAGGTCACACAGTTATAATTAATAAGGAGGAACAAATCTGCTTCCCCAAAAGATCAGACTTTTAATGAAAAGGAAAGTGATGGGGAAATGCACTGGAAAGTTTGAATTAACACTTGCTTTGAGGTAACATAATAAATCTCCCTGCAAACAAATCAAGATGCATGCTCAGTAAAAAGGTCACCTGGAAGCGCCCCAGTTCATATGATTTCCACCATAGTTCCCCCCCCCCAGCTGATTTACCAAGGTTTTATCAAGCAGATTGAGATGCCCTCACCTCAGTAATGGGATTGTAAATACATTTCATAACAGCCCCAGAAGGATGACTTGGTCTGCAGATAATCTAGGCTTAGAAAAAAAATCATTTATATAAATATTACTTCCTCATGTTCCTTAGCAATGCCACAGGACAGCATTGGCGTCAGCAGCAAGAATATCACCCTGAATGCAGGCCAGTGCTCCGAAGAACATGTTCTGAAATGCACATTCAAGGCCTGTGATCCAGAACAAACAGGTAGAAAGTTTTGAACTATCAGTCTTCAAAACTGCTGGGAGATCAGTTTTGTGTTAAGATGTGCAAACACCTTTCAGAATAGTTTAGCATCAGGTTATATATTATAGACTCTTGGCTATATGTCATTTTGTCAGTGAACCTAACATCACTGTATTGAAGAAACACACAATTCCAGGTCAACTTTAATGACAATAAGTCCTAGCAGAAAGATGGAATACTTTCTTCTTCTTAGACAAAGTTTTATTGACTAGGATGTGCAAAAAAATAAATAAAAATCATTCATTGATAGACATTATCCAGGACTCCTCCCAGTACTTCAAAGTTACATAAAATTATTTTACTTAAGGTATAATAGAAAGAGAAGAAAAGACAAGAAAATAAGTGATAATAAGAAGGAAGTGGGTGGGAAAGGGAAGCAGTGGTACAACGCTACTATTCCTTTAAAAATCCTATTTTTCTTGAAAGTTGGTTCCTGATAAGTCACTCATTTTCTTTAATCATGGAGACTAGAAGCTAATGGATTAAAAATTAAATATAAATTCACATTACTTTTCAGACCAAGCAAAATTGCTTTGTGAGCTACTGCTATGGGGTATTTTAAAACAATACAGATATGTAGACTAGTTTATATATACAGTTCATATATTTATGACTGACGGTTTTATCAGTTACAAATGCCTCATTTCTTCTAAACTGGAGAAACAAAGACGTATAAAACGTATCATAATAGCTTGCATTGGTAGATAGCAGAGACATCTAAATCCAGATTTATTGTTCTATGCAGTTTTTATATTTGAGTTTTTTACCTACCTGTGTAATTCTGTCTACCTGAATTCTGGTTATAGGAGAGGTGTCTGTCTTCCGAATCATTGAATACTTGCAGGAGATGACAGGGCAGAACTGTGAAGACTGGAGGTTTCGGTCTCTATATAAGATGTTGGACCCTCAAGAGAGAGGGATTGCTGTTGATTTTTCTACCTTCTGTGCAGTTATGAAAGATTGGATCGCAGACTGTCGACAAGAGGGGTTAGTAATTGTAGTAGTCAGATATTGCCTTACACATGGCCTTGGTTTCAATATTAAATTCCCTGAGAGATGTCTGTATTGTTAGTATTCTAAGGGAACCTGAGGCATGGTGAATTTTCTTTTAAGATGATGAGTAGTTAGAGTAGGGATGGTAAACCTCAGGCCTGGGTGCCAAATGCAGGCCTCTTTATCTGTCCCTCAGAACTCTCCCTAGGTCATACACCTTCTGGAGCCATGCTCCTCTCCTGCCCAATGTATTTTTGCCTGGCCGGAATTTGTGCTTGAATTCTAATGCTGCTTGCTTGCATGCATGGATGAAGGATGGAGAAGATACATGAATCTGTGACTTTCTCAACTTTTAAGAAAGCATAATAGTAACATTAAAAAAATTGCGACTCTGCATCAGCCTTGTCTACAATTCCCATCATCCCTGACCACTAGCAATGCTGGTTGAGGCTGATTGGAGTTGTATTTTTTGGGGACACAGGTTTAGGGAATGTTGCTGTACATGTTGTGCTTTTGAAATTAATCTCCAGCTTCACCAGTGGCGTAGCGTGGGGGGTGCCAGGGGTGCTGGCCGCACCGGGCGCAACATCTGGGGGGGCGCGAGTCCAGAGGGCCCAGCCGCGTCGTGCCCTCGGCCCGCCCCTATTGTCAGAGCGGCCGGCCAGCCTCCGCCTGCTCCTACCTTTCCCACCCGAGGACTGCGGCAGCGCCCGCCCCCGTGGCCACCTACCCCGCCCCGCCTCGCCCATTGGCTCGCCTCCCTCGGCCCCGCCTCTCTCCGATGGCCGCGGGGGGGGGTCCTGCTCGGCGCCGGCGCCTTTTTTCAGGAGGTAGGGAGGCTGGACGGGGAGGTGGGGTTGGAAGCGGGCAGAGAAGGAGGGGAGCTCATAGCCAAAAGGGCTGCGCCGGCCGGCAAAGGGCCGGGGAAAGTTTGGAGAGGAGAAACGCACCATCATGATTTCCCGGTGGAAGCGGCAGGATTAGGGATGGCGAAGCGTAATTACGCACGAATTTCGCTGGGTGAGAGCTTCGGGGATCGAGCGGCGGAAATGGGAATCAATTGGAATATGAGAAAGAGAGAGAGAGAGGGACCATCATTCATAGGCATAGATTTGTAGGGTTAGGGGGCGCAAATCCACGGGTTAGGGGGCGCAAATTACTTGCCTTGCCCCGGGTGCTGACAACCCACGCTACGCCACTGAGCTTCACTAATATAATAATTTTGTCCTTCCTGCCTTGGGAGTTCTGTGAGGCCTAATATAAATAGATATGCAAAACGTTTCTTACTTTGGATTATTTTCTCTCTTCCTCTTTAAAGAACAGTCTTGGTGAAGGCTATCTAACTTCCTCTGATCACCTGCAGAGGAAGGAAAAACAGGATTTGATGTAAATTTATTCATGATGTAAACAAAGGGAAAATATAATTCTGGCTTATTTTCCCACCTGCTTTTTTTCTAACAAAAGGGAAGATGCTGTAGACCTAACAAACAGCATCCAAGATCTGCAACATGGCAACAAGCAGCTAGCAGTGCAGAACATCAAGCTGCAAAAGACTATTGAGGCTGCAGAAGAGCTCAACTCAAGACTTTCTGAGGAGATATGTGACCTGAAGGGGAAGCTGAGAGGGTAAATGTTGAAAGTGCTTGACTTGGTATCATTAATTATGACTAATACAAGAAGGCAAATAGTAGAAGATTTAGTCAGTAATGAAGACAGGGCTGTAGGAAGTGGGGCAAGAGCTTCGTTGAATCTATGGAACATTGAGGGGCCATTGGTTGTGCTGAAGGGAGTTATTGTAATCTGACACTGTACCCTCTGATGTGCATGTATTTCCTTACCTTCAATGCCATTCCCTATTTCCTTCCCTTCTGAGTGCAGTGCTACCTACTCAACATATATTTGGGTTTGGATTAAGCTTTTCTTTTACTTTTCAACCCCCTGTTTTGTCTCCAGTTTTTGGGTCTTTCTCACATAGCTTGATGATTGTGAAGTTTAGAGGTAGAATTCAGATCATTATAACTAAACAACCACCATTCTTTATTACAGCACCCAGCCAGCCTTGGAACAAGCTAGGGTCATGGCAAATGAATTAGAAGATCTGAAGGTTTTCTCAAAAAGTCTGGAAGAAGAAAATAGTAAACTGCACACACAAGCCCGACAGCTGGTAGGTGCTTCAGTTTAGTTTCTGGTAAACATTCCTGTTTTGTAAAGCTTACACACCGTTGTCTCAATTTGTTTGAGTTATTCAAATGACATTTTGGATTTTGGCTTGGAGAGTTTTTATCTCAGCCAGTTCTTCTGAAACAGAGAAGAAAGGAGTTCATGTAGTTGAATACACATGCAAATGTGTTGTGCACGTGGATAATTCTGTAAAGCATGTTTGATGAACTTGTGACAGCTGGCTTTTTAGAAACTACTGTTTATTCCTGTTTGGATAATATATCTGCACAAGAAGCTTTCACAGACCAGGTTATCCTTCTGCTGAAAAATGTTATATTGGAATTCTGGATCCTCATACAGGCTAATCAAACTGTAACGTTCCCTTCCAAACTTTAGGTAAAAGAGCAGCAGTTCCTTTCTGTTCAATTGGATAAAGTGCAGGAGATGGTGAGCAGGGGCGATGGGGACTTTAAAAAAGTAAAACCAGCCATGTCAGCTGTAGGATAACACAAATGTAAGAAAATGAGGCATGTGGTTCAGTGCAGGTTACTGCTGTTTGCACTTGTGGCATTACAGTAGAGGTGAAATCTCAGCTGTTAACTGCACAATGGAGAATAAGCATCCATTACATACAAATCACTGCATGCGTAATGAAATTCCATACAAGAAACAACATGTCCTCCTCCAGGATATCATCACACATATGCACACACCATGATATCCTTTCAGAATGGATATCTTCCTTATTAATCTAAAAACAACAACCCCAGAAGCTGTGTAATAACAAACTGATGCAGCACATGGGAGATAGTAATTTTAAAAGTCTGTTGCATTTGTCTTCTAGAACAAGAAACTGCTTCTGGAGAAAGAAAGCTCAAAGTGTAAAATCAAAGACCTATTTACAAAGAAGGCTAAAATGAAGGTACTTAAAAATATCCATGTTCAACTAGTTTGTCAGATGACTGCTGTTTTTGTAGTATGGATTTGTGACTATAACTTGAGGGCAGCTATTTGTATTCTGCTTTCTTCTTGCAGTCCCAGATCTCTGAATATGAAAACCTTATCTCCTGCAAAGATGCTGCCCTAAATGAGGTGAGGTATACATAGGAAAAATGACAAATTGGAAGTCTGAAATTAAGGTGCTATGATGGAGGTGAGCGTCTGGGAGTATCTCTTTTCCTGGGTTCAGTGACACTGTGGGTGATAGTAGCACCACATATTGTTCGTAATGTGGTTAATTTTCAAATTGCACACCTCTTTGCATGGAAGAAAAGAGTTCTTGCTATCCTGTGAACACACTGGGTTTAATTACAGGTTACCCATTGAACAATTTTGTACATTGGTGAGTCCATGGACTGAGTGGTAGTTTCCAGTGGTATGAACAGGGAGTCATTTGCAGCATCCACCTGTGTCATGAAGACAATTCCCCTGTATTTCCGTTGGGAAAGAAGCTATCTGAATGAGTACATGACATCATGATAAGTTGCTAGTTTGTACGTTATATTGCCACCTAATTAAACAAATCTTAGTTGATTAATTGTGATTAGTTGCACAACTTTTATTTGATTGATTATAGTTCCACATGGGTAAAAACAATAGTTTTAAAGTTATAATTGATTAAACATTATGGTCCTATTTGTATGACTTGATAATCTTTGAAGTATTATATGTACCCTTCTTCTAACATTTTTTCCAGCTTTGGCTTGTCTCTGTATTCAGGGATCACTAGGTGTCACTGCAACCTCATCGCTAGACATAACTTGGTTCTGAAAAGAAACCATCCATATTTTGAAAAATTAGTTTGGTGACAGAGCTTCTGTAAGATTATGGTTTGCTTTGAGATGAGGTTGAGTAACTTTCTTGTTTGTTTGGTTTTTATTATGTTTGATTATGTTTTGTGTTTACAGAAAACAAAATACGCTGAAGAACTAACAGTCACCTTGGATGAATACAGACTGGTAGTACAGGTAATCTGGGACTAGGAGGAATCTAAAGTGATATATATATTTTACAGTCTAGGGTGAACAATTATTTATTTATAAAAATATTTATATACTGCTATTTATTTTTTTAAAAAATGTAAAACCATACAATAAAAAACATGTAAAAACGTTAAAATCAGAAAATAGTCAACTACTATGGAAAGATGTCTTCTTAATTGCCTGCATAAGCCTGATGGACTAGAAAAGTTTTCAGCAGGAGCTTAAAAGTTGAAATAGAAGGCACCTGCTAAATCTCTGTTGTCAGAGTACACGATACTGGGCTGATGACACTAAAGTCTTGGGTTTCTTGTTGTCAAATGATCCTCACCAACTTGGGAAACAACCAACAGTGTTCCAACAATGCTCCTGAAGATCATCTCTGTCACCAAGCAGGGATATAAAGGTTCAGGTGGTCCCCAAGGTACTCTGGACCTAAGCTGTCCAGGGCTTCATAAGACAATATGAGGATCTTTATCGCAGCTTGACAGTAGATGGACAGCTAGTGCAGATATTACAACAGTGGTATCACATGTTCTCATCCAGATGCCCCCATCAGCAGACTGGCAGCTGTATTTGGAGTTAGTTGTGTATTAACCAGAAGTATCCCCCATCAAATTCTATGACAACAGAAAAACCAAGTCAGAATTGGTAATAATGATAAGGAATGGGAAATGATGAATAACAGGTTCACAGTTGTAGATCCCAAAGGCTCATCTTCGGTCTATGACAGATAGCAGAGGCTACCCTAGGAAAAGGGACACATAGACTACTGGATGGGGAGCAGTATGCATACAGTGCAAAAACTGCTAACATAACTCTTTCATATTTAAACAAATGAAACTGAAAAGTTTCACATGATGTGGAGTTAACATTGAAACAACATAACATAAATGTTCCCAAGGCATTAGAGCAAATTAAATGTTTTGGAGAAGTGGCGGGTTTTAAAATAGACACAGAAAAGACCAAGATGTTAGTCAAAAACATGGATGAGCAGTCGAGAAATTTGAGGATTTGGCTGACTGTGAGAAATCTCAACTTATTTCAAGATAATTATATTAAACTGTGGAAAGAGATTTAAAAAGAGTTGGCAATATGGTAAAGGATGACGCTTTCCCTACTAGGTTAAATTTCAGCCATCAAAATTAATATACAGTGGTACCTTGGTTCTCAAACTTAATCTGTCAAACAGACTCCTGAATCCATTTGAAAACCAAGGCGCAGCTTCCAATGGCTGCAAGAGCTTCCTGCACTCAAGCAGAAGCCGTGTTGGATGTTTGGCTTCCGAAAAACATTCACAAACTGGAACAGTTCTGGGTTTGTGATTTATTCGGCAACTAAGCCGTTCAGGAACCAAGGTACCACTGTACTTCCTAAAATTATTCCCAACGATCCTGATTGTTAATAATTTAAGCTGCCTCAAAGAATGGAAAAAAGATATGATTTGAAATTTACTGCACATTGAAAGAGAATCACATGAAAATGATCCATAGATGGTATCTAACTCTGAGTAGGTTGGCTAAGATGTATAAAGTAGAATCAGATTTGTGCTGGAAATGTAAAGAAATGGAGGGAACCTTTTTTTCATGTGTGGAGGGCATGTAAAAAGGTTAAAGAGTATTGGGAAATGATTTACAATGAGATGAAAAAAATGTTTAAAACAACTTTCCCAAAAAGATCAAAGGCATTCTTGTTAGGAATAGTTCAAGCAGAAGTTCCCAGGTGTCAGAAAAAATTATGTATGCTGCAACAGCAGCTCGTGTTTTATTAGCCCAAAAATGGAAAGTGAGGGCGGTCCCTTGTAAGGAAGACTGGCAATTTAAGATGATAGAATTTGTGGAACTAGCAGGTCTAACATATAGAAGAAGAGAGCAAGAAGAGGAGTGGAAACCTTTTGTTGAGTATATGGAAAATAATTGCACACAGCTGAAAACGCTGGCAGCATTAAGATAAATTCAACAGGTTAACTAATATTCGAGTATTGTACGATTGGAGAACTGACTAAAATGGTTATAGTAAAATATGCAGGTATAATAGGCAAACAAAATGAACCATGGAAGGGGAAGGAGGGAAGCCACTGATTAAATGGTATTATGTAAATTGTTTATTTTGAAATGTTAAACTGAAAATTCAATAAACATTTAAAAAAAGAAACACTGAAAAGTTTATAGAATTGTACACAAGACCTTGCAAGGTAGACCCATACAGACTTCCCCACTTTACTTTGTGCTAGTATAGTAGCTACCATACTTACACATCAGGTTCTCTTTGTGATCTCCATTAGGAACTGAAACTGGAGGTTAGCAGACTTCAAGAACACCTGTCCCAATCCTATCAGGACCAATACGTGTAAGTGTTGCCAGAATAAGCCAGGTGTTTTGGGGGGTGGTTAGGATACAGCAAGCCCAGATGTATCTCGTATAAAGGAAGGTGTGGTGTCTAGCCAGGGAAAGCTGTATGATTTTTGTTACAGTTGCCTGTAAAATCATTATTGTGTTAAACTAAGAATTATCCTTTCGGGACAGTGAAATGCTTTTGAATTTTCCAAAAAAATAAAATAAATAAAAATCCCCAAAGCAATTTCAAAATGATTTAATTATTTCATTCTTTTAACTGGCAATTGTCAAAATTCTCGCTGTTTATGATTAGCTTGAATTCTGTATGAATCATATTCTAAGAATATACCACTAAGTAAGCTATTATGTTTTTGAGGATTGTTAGCAAGACCTTTTCATTTAATTTTAATTGCATAAAATTAAGCTTCTGAAGCATATGGGGTTTTATCATGTATTGTTTAATTCCCTTGTATTTGGAAGTGCTAGTTTTAAATTGTGTTACTTCACCCTGAGGTTTAGTGATGGTTCAGGATACAAATTTTAACTAAATGCATAAATAAAATTGTTATTTATATTATTAATAGTAATTTTTCAATACTTTTTCAGTAGTGTAATATTAAGCTCTGGTAAAGCTGTTAAAATTGAGTGCCCCCTGGAGGCAGATATTCAGACAGTGAAAGCAGACAGCTTTTTCCTCAGAGGGGACAGTTCATAGTTGCATGATCTGTCCAAGACTAAATGAGGTTGTTCATATCATCCTTATTGCTCTCATTCTGTTCTTGTTCTTCTTCTTTTGTTTAAAGACTTAACAAGTCCACAAAGCAGCTGAGCAGGGAGCTGGAATGTTTAGGGAATGATTTCTTTGGCCCCAGGTAGTTGTACCTTGGGAGTGCTCAAGAAACGGAACAGATGCAGCTTAATTTGCTGTCTCAAGAGAAATTAGTTTTGTCCTCTCCGAGACCTGTCCATCTCTCTCTCTTACGCACGCACATCATGTTCTGTGACCCAGTTCTTTGTGACTAGCACTAAGAATCTAAAATAATTTGTTTTGACTTGCTAGGGAGACACTGAGGTCAGGTCTGGGTGTGTTACGAACATGGATAATTTTGCTCTGCACTTTATTGAGACAGAGGTTTGCACTTCTACTAAAGGAGTCATTTTGATTTTTAAAATCAGAGCTGGAAAAATATATATTAAGGTGATCTAATCTACCTCGCTATCCTAATGTTATCCAGACCTAAACAGTCTTTGACAGATACAAACAGAAAGTCTTTTAAAAACAAATTTGGTTGCATCCAAGCTTACCATCTTTCATAACTGACTGATAAAACCTCATATCTCCTGCTGCAATAGTAAATGGAAAAAGTGTTTTGTTTTGTTTTTATTTCAGTGCTATTGTGGGATTATAATAACCTTTTTTTTTTTAAAAAAAAGGAAGGCTAAGCTAAAAAACTGTTTTGGCACAAATTAACCGATTAAGAAATGATTCCAACCAGAAAGGCTGCATGTGTTTTTATAGATTCATTAAAAATAATTGTACTAAAACACACCAAGCAGTCCTGGAGAAATATTTTAATAATATTTTTTAAACTATAGTTGAAAAGGTGTTTTAGTGTGAATTAAAAGAGTAATTAAAAATATGCATGCTATTAAAGTAGCACTGACCGGAAAGGGTAATAGTGAAGGTGTGTGAAAGAATAGATACATGATGATAGGTACACCCACTTGGCATATCACTGTACAGCTTTTGAAAAATACAGAAGAATAGTACTAAGGTGTTATGTACTGAGTTGAATAGGATCCAAACCGCAGCAGTCTGATTGGTCCTAGAACAATAGGATCCAAAAGGCAGCAGTCTGATTGGTCCTAGAACAATAGGATTCAGAATGCAGCAGTCTGATTGGTCCTAGAACAATGCAGCAGTATGATTGGTTGGCAGGAACCAACCAATCATGCTCCAGATAGAAGTGAATCCACAACTTGATTGGCTTACAGTAGAATTCCGGAATTAGCCAATCATGTGCAGCCCATTGTGTAAATAATGTATATAAAGCAGATACTTTGAGGGGACTTTCATTCATTCATTCCTCCTCACCACTATGAGCTGAATAAAGAGCATGAAATCACTTTGCAACTCTGAGTATATTTCATAAGGTGATCTACCCCTGTGGAGATTGTGATAGTATAGTCTGAACAAAAGACAGAATCACCATTGGGAGAACCCAGGAGGACAATGATTTGATAACATCATGCAGATGACACATAAATTGTAAGTGAGCAAAGCATGAAAATTCCAGAGGAAATTCTAGTGTAGAAGAGTACTAATAGCGTTGTTAATTTTTATGTTGTTATTTTTATGTTAATGTTTATTGTTAATTTTGCTTTGTTAATTACAAGGTAAGTTGTTGATCCTCAGTTATGTGGCCAAGGAGGTTCATGTAAACTCCCATTTTAATTGTTTGCAGTTCTGTTTGACACAATGAACTGTTAACATTCTTTTTGATGCAGGCTGCCAGGAGATTTCCTAGAAAATGTGAAGACCTGCTCACAGGTCCCTGCACAGCCACTCTGGATGGAAATTGAAGAATCACAGAGAGTAAGACTCCACAAATGAGTATTGCTTCTTGGAATGTCTTACCATTGCTCTCACCATAAATGGAAAGGATCTCAAGACTTAACTCAGACAAACCCAGAGTCTTGGGTAGATGCTTGCTGTACAGGGTTACACATTTATCTAGTTTGAAGGGAGTTGTTGCTCAGCACTAGTGATGTTGCAGCCACTATCCAGTACCGCCTGTGATACTCACACAATTACAACACTCGTAGTAGCTGTTGTTGTGCTAAATGGGAGAAAAATAACATTTTGCCAGTAACAAGATATTACACTTTTGTGTATTGGAGAAAAGCAGTACCTGTGTCACAGAAGTGTATGTTGAAGAAAGACTTAAGATTTATTGGACTATAAAATGATGATAGTCCCTTGCTGTCTTCAGCAGCAGTTTGGCGAGGAGGCTGATTTGCCTAGTCCTTTGTGTGGGATGTTGACATCTTTGGTGACAGATCCATTGGCTTCAGGTGACATTGGATCTTTGGCAGAAAGGGTAAGTGTGGAATTCACAAGTGGTAAGAAAAATAACGACAAAGTTTTCTTCCTTTTATTACAGAGAACATGTCTGCTGAATTAAAGTTACCAGTATGCTGTTAGTAATAGTCAAACTAGATTGACTTCACACCAAGCAGCACTTTAAGCTTTGACCCCTGTTTCAAAGGTGGAAAGTCTTTTCAAAGACTGATCTGACCACCCCATCCCATAGCACACACCTCTAATTTTCTCAAAATAACTTTTTACCTACTGATATCTGGAGCTAGCTCAAATTTTGTGTTGTTGGGCCAGGTGCTGTATATATTTCTTTTTCTAGAAAAACAGAGCATGATCCATAGTCTTATCTTTCATTACCTTGGTAGCCTTTCTCTGAACTCTAGTTTTCAGGCCTGCCAAGATATACTTTAATACTAAGGACCCAATGTGCGGTGTGACTCATTATCCCAGCAGCCTCCCACTGTTTTGTTTCTGTCTACAAATTGGAATACAACATAAGCAAAAGCACCAAGAATACTGTGGCTTCCAGCTGGTAGACATGCATTTGCTGTCACATCAAAGTGTGGATGGGACTTGTTGCCTTTTTGTTGCTGTAAACATGTAGGAATTTGTGTAGGTGTAGAGTTATGGTGCTGAAAATATGAACAAGTCCCCTGCTCAGTTTAAGAAGAGTGCATGACCAGAAATCTTATGAATTGGACATTGTGGCTAATGCCTTTGGGGTGGAGTCAGTTGTGCTCTCGCTTGCCCTATTTGTTAAAGGGGTTTTGTGAAATCAAGCTGTTTCTTTATTATGCAAGCTGCAGTAGCATTTTGTTGGCAATTGGAGGGGAGGAACTGAGGACTGTATGGGTGGGTGTTGATAAAGCGTGCCCTGTCCTTGCATCTTGAAAAAGACCCCTGTTAACTTGGGCATATACTAGTGGACATGAATGTGGGGGCAAAGAAAGCCATGTTAGATGTAGGAGCTGGAAGATGGCAAGCTGACTGTCTTAATCTCATCCTCCTATTTAAAGAGCATTTGCTATCCAGTTGATTGAAGGGAAGATTGCTGTTTGTCATGTTGTAGTGAAGAGGAGCCTTTTCTCCTACCTCCATAGTCATATATGAGCCAGATGCTGACAGTTTAAATGGGTGTGTGTGCCATGGCAAGTCATAGAAGCAAAGCCAACGCTGAAAGTTTGGAGAGACATATGGCCCATCAGCCTCATTTTCAAAGGAAAGCGGGACTCCGGCATTGGCACAAGAAAAATGAAAAGCCCATTAGCTTTCCTGTGGGGCGCACAGACTACACAGTCTGTGTTCAATTACAAAACGGGCACCAGTGGAGCTAACAGGGACATGATTAGCAGTAGGGAAGTTTAGTATGAATACTAACAAAAAGACATTAGCTGCTCAGTATCTAAGAAAGCAGGTACTATTTTGAATAATACAGTTCTGGAGGTTATGATAGTTTGCATTAGTGGAGATAGTTTCACACCCCCCCTTTCTTGAGGTAGACACTAACATCAGAAGATGTCTGGAAATGCTTACTTGACATGTAAATGACCACACACAGCATTTTCTGAGCTTCCTTGAGGCTGCAGTTCGGAATCTCAATAAAGGTAGATTTTCAAGGAACAGTTTTCAGGATTCTGACAAAAATCCTGAAAACCATATGCCTCCCTGAATTAGTTTGCAGGGGGATTAGACAACATTGTGTGAAGCAAGTGTTATGCACTTTGCAGTGCATTTTCAGTCACATTTCTTATCACCAAAGTCTGGAAGTTCAGCTGGAACTCGCTGGAACTCTGTTCCGGTACCTCTCAGGCGGATGCCAATGCCATTATAAGAGAACAAAAGAGGCATTCATGGTGGGTTCTGGCACCTTTCCCCCCTAGAAAAATAGCACTGGATGTCACCAATCAAAATTGGTTGCATAAGTCTTTATCTCTGACCATAGTTGCCATAAATCAGGCTCTAATTCCTGTTTAAACTAAAAAATCAATGATACTGTGAATGCCGATAAGGGAGATGTAGCAAAAGGAAAGAGTTTAAAGGCAAAAATATATCTGATCTTACATTTAATGGAAAGATCTGATCCTGGTTGTGGCGCTTTCAGGAGAAGAGGAAAAGCCTATGATGGTACCAACTGTCAAAAAAGGACAAGGCAATGGCAAGTTTTATGCTGTTAGAGCTAACTTCTCAACTTGACAAACTGAAGCAAGATTTAAAAAATGATCTGCAGGAAGAGTGGAAATCGGCCTTAAAACCTATAGAAACTTCATTGGATTAGACAGAATCACAATCTTGGATGTTGCTGCAATAGCAAATGAAACAACTAAAATGGGAATTAAGCATGATAAAAGAATTTAAAAGCTATCTGACTGAGCTAAAGACATCCAGCTTTGTAAATGTCAGACAATGCTTTGCACCATTTAAATGTTAAAATAAGAGGCTTGGAAGAGACTCAGAAATGTCTGGTACTAAATCCTTCATTTTATATTGATTAATCAAATAATGCCTGCCTGCCATTACTGACACTGACAATGCTTATCACTCTGGTGCTAGTTTGCAGTCCAACAACAACAGACTGAGAGACATCTTGGTAACATTTTCACATCTTTCAGCTAAAGAAATCATTTTGAACGTGATCAGAGATAAAGGAGGTCTGGAATGGGAGGGCACCAATATTCTAATCTCTGTCCAGCTCCACACAGTTGGAAGCAGGCTTTTAAAAAATATACAGATCAGTGGCATAAAGCAGGAATCCAGTATTGCTGGGGTTTCCCCTTTCAGTTAATAGTTAGAATCAATTGTGTCACCCATCTTATCACAAATAATAATGAAGCACATAACATACTTTATTTACCCAGCCTATCATCAGCATCCCAGCAGGGAGATCAAAGCTCAGATAAACTTGTTGGTGGCAAGGGAAAAAAATTGGTATAGAAGAGGAGAAGTCCCTGGATGCCAACATCCAGGTTTGGGGCAAGTACTCTGGTGAGATAACCCCAGCAGAGATTTAAAAGCACAAAATATGCAGCAAGGTAAAGCATGGCTGTTAGACCTTTAAAACATGCCCTTCTAAGTTCCTTCCAAAGTTCCCCTCTTCCCCTAACATAGAAAAATACCAATTTCCCCCCGAAGTTTAAAGAATTGTCCACCATACAGGGGGATAGTTTTGTGAATAGAGTCTGTTAAGATTTCTTATACTTATTCCTAACTATCTTAGCTTTGTGTGACAGTCTAATGCCTGTGAGTTCTGTGGATGAATTTTGGATGCTGGGTGGTACATTGAAGCATAAAGCTTCAGATTTTGAGAAGTTAACCCGCAGGCCTGATAGTATTGTGAAGTTGTTAAGCTCTTGAAGTCTTGCTGCTCCCATGTTCAGCGGGTCAGGAGTCATAATCATTACGGTAAATCATCAGTGAAGAGTCCAATCATATAGTTTTGTTTTCCAGTTTGAACTCCATTGATGTCTGGTGTTCTAAGGCATATAACTAATGGTCCTAAAGCTAGGATGAACAAAAAGAAAGAGTGGACAGCCTCTCTTCATTCTATTTAGACTAATGAAAAATTCCTTCTTTACAATGAGATAATGTGTCTCTACCACATTGTATTTGCAAATTACCCTTTCCTAGGCCAAAGAGTTGTTTTTCCATCTACCCAAGTGCAAATATGGGAGCTTGTACCTTGTTGAAAGGTAATTGCTTTTCTATTAGATGAGAAAAGGATCAAACAAAGAAGAAGAAGAAAAACCTTTATCTGAGTCTAGTGGCTTTTATACAAAAATCGCAATTACTTGCCATGTTGGGTTATTTACTGCAAATGGGCCTTGCTTACCGTAACAGCCACCACCTGACTCCATCATCTCAACATTTGTTTGATTGTACTGGATTTTAGTTAAAAAAAACCCTCAGAAGCAGATTTTCCTTTTCTGAATGATGCTGAAGAAGGCCAAAGATTCACATCAGTATGAAGACTCATCACTCTTTCCTTCCTCTGTTTATAGTTGATGGAACTAGATACCCTTCTATTTTCCCTTCATTTTGTGGGAACAGCCTCCATCATTGGGTTGTTCCGTCCTTGGAATGAGGCAGCTGAAAGTACACATATGCCAAGAAACCATACTCCTCCAATGAAAGAGATAGGTGTCAGCTACACTGCCTTGTGGATTACCAACCTTTTAGTTACAAAGATGGTTGGACAGCACTTTGTATGCCTCCTTCTGGCAACTCCTGCAGTCAAGCTGGTGCCAAACGTATCGCGCTGCTTTCCTTTGGACTACATCGAGGCTGAGAGGAGGGTCTTCTTGTTTGAGTAGCCCAGAGCCTCTATACACAGCCCAGGCTTGTGCCCCAGGAAGGTCACTTTGTTGCTGCTAATGCAGCGGCTTGACTTCACCCCTGAAGGCACACTCCATTGTCTCTTGAGACAGATGGATGCCAACAACAGCTAGGCAGAAGCAGTCACTCCTTTCTCCCATATTTTTGTGGAACCTTTGAAAAGCATTGGTGTACATTCTTGGTGATGCCAACTTATCTTCATCATTTTTCTGCGGTGAAGGCGACTCCTTAAAAAGGAAAAAATGGCCAGTTTATACCTTAAATAAGTCAATAATAAATAATAATACTTGCTCCAGACTGTCCTGCTTTAGGCAGCAGGTGTGTGTGATGTGTGGAGGAGGAATTGTATATTTTTTAAAAAAACACCTGTGCGTGGAATGCTAACATGCCAGTGAAAAGTGTTCAGTACTTTCCATTAGAAATGTTATTTTTCTATACGCATACAGAGAGGTTCCCCCTTATTGCTGGCATCCGTCTGTCTCGGGAGACAATGGAAGCGTGTGCCTTCGGGGGTAAAGTCAAACTGTTGGAGAGCTACAGCACCAGCTGTGGTTGTAGAGAAGAGAGAGACGTATTTTACTGCTGCTGAGGTAGATGAAGGCGTTTGATTTTGCTTCTACCGGTGCAGCATGGCATTTTTTCTCTGCACTCCTGCCAGCAGTCATTCCTCTTCTGGTCCTCATGGGGGTTATTGACCTCCCCTGAAACAGGAAGTACAACAGTCCTAGAAAAATATTAGTTCTGAAACAGGCATAAGATGGCCAAAGGATTCAAAATAAATCTCTCTTAAAAGTGGCAATGGGAAGAGATTGCACCCACCATTTGGGTTTGGGGACTAAGCTGTAGTACAGGCATAGGCAAACTCGGCCCTCCAGATGTTTTAGGACTACAATTCCCATCACCCCTGACCACTGGTTCTATTAGCTAGGGATCATGGGAGTTGTAGTCCCAAAACATCTGGAGGGCCAAAGGGGGAAGCAGGATGAAAGAACCAAGGAAGAAGCTGCAGGGCAGGAGTGGGGAACTCGTGGTCCTCTAGAGTTGCTGGACCCCAAACTCCCATTAGCCCTAGCCAGTAAGAGATTATGGGAGCTGAAGTCCACCAACAACTACAGGGCCACAGGCTCCCCACCACTACTGAAAGATAAAGAGCAAGAAATTGTAAGATACTGGAAGTGATCCTGGATATAACCGGAATGTTACTTACAACTGCAAATTACTTACAACATTTTAAAAGAAGTCTGCTTTAGGGATAAGGATAGGAAATGCACTTCAGGTGATATGTTTGCTAAAGAAGCCTTTCTTTTCCACGACAACTTTCCTTATGAATGTTCGTTAACATTCTCAAAGAGTTTGATTTCATCTACATAGTTAGCTACAGAGCATTTGATGGGTTGCAATTGCATGATGACTTTGCATACTGTGAAAAGCACGTTCAAGGCTGTGTAAAATTGTTGGGGGGGGGAGGTTGCACATAGTCTAGGTACAGCATTTGTACCTGCTGTTCTGGCAGGAGTTTGTTCCTTTTTGAATTGCTTTGTGGAACATATTTCTTAAAAGCATTGTGAAGAATTAAAACTTTCAAATTTCATGAGGAGTCATTTGGTGTATCAAACACACTGCAAAGTAACAGACTCTCAGACAGGAGAGAAATAAGAAGGAGGCTAGTATGTAGACATAATTGTTTAATTTGCATTAAAAAACATCTTCATCACACCAATCAATTTTGTTTTCCCCAAGGCTGTGTATTCTACCTTTCCAGAAACCACACTGCTCAGCTCAGCAGAATCGTAAGTGTGCATGTTGGTCCCTACCATAAGGCAAGATGAGGTGGTCTACTTTGAATGAATGAATAAGTTTATTACGGTCATAGACCAGAAGGAAAAAACATAAAGACAACAGTAGTTTACGAGGGAATGATGGTGTCAATTAAAAGTTGTAAAATTATACATAAAAACAATACACATATGCACTCACACCCACACACAAAAAAAAAAAAAAAGGGGGGGGGCTTGTCCAAGGGTCAGATCTTTTACTTTTTTACAACTAATGCCCTCCGCTTGATCGCGGCCGCAGAAAACTTGGCCACTTTCAGTGTTACTTCTGGGTTTTTATCTCCTAGTAGGATTTTCAGCCGCTGAGATTCAGATCGACCTGGAAATTTCTGAACGATAGGAGAGATAAACAGTGACCTGATATCCCCGTAGAGGTCGCAGTGTAACAACACATGTGAAGCCGTTTCCACCTCCTTCAGACCACATGGGCAAACTCGTTCGGCATAGGGTGTGCCCTCGTATCTGCCCTTTAGTAAGGCAGATGGCAGTACATCAAATCTGGTAAGGGTAAACGCCCGCCTATATTTTGCGATTTGTAGATCCAGCAAATATGGGGTTAAATTAAACCCTTTCCCATAATCTTGGATAGCTGGGTATTTATCTATCTTGCTCATATGGTCCTGAAGCTCTACATCTCCTATTCGCTGGCTCACCATCATTTTAGCCTTTTCAAAACCTGCGGCTATAAGTTCTTGTAGGGAAAGCCCCAGGCCCTTCAATTTTTCATAAAGCGACAATCTCCATTTAGACTGAAACGGGTCTAATAAAGTCAATGGAGCCACTCCCACTGGGAAAAATATGAGTTTTAGCCAGAAGTGAATCTTCAGGATCCATATCCTGGCATTAATAGGGAGTTGACCTACCTCCAGCCTAATGGCAGTGTTGGAGACACAGGTAGGTAACCCTAGTAGGGAGCGGTAAAATTTAGTTTGTACAGATTCCAGGGACTTAAGTTTTTGGCAGTTAAATATCTGGGTGCCATACATCAGTTGTGGAAGTATTTTTGCAACAAAGACCTGGGAGGCGGCAGGAACATATTGACCTCCTTTTCTGTAAAAGAATCTTATGATAGCTCTAAAAGATCTTTGCGCATTTGCAATGGAATTCTTAATCTGATGGCACCAAGATCCCTTCTCATCAAAAATTATTCCAAGATATCTAAAAGATGTTACTTGCTCAATAGGTTGGTTATTGATTTTCCATTTATGTCGGAGCTTTCTCTTGGGGAACACCATAATTTTTGATTTAGTGTAATTTATTATTAGGTGTTCAGCTTCGCAATACTCTGTAAGAGCTCGTAAAAGTTTTCTTAGACCCACACAAGAGAAGGAAATAAGTGCCGCATCATCTGCGTACAAAAGGACTGGGATTGGTATATTGTTTAGGTTTGGGGAGTGAGTACTTGCTTCCTCCATCTTTCCGACTAAGGAGTTTATATAGAAGTTGAATAGAATAGGGGCAAGGACACATTCTACTTTAAGTACAATGGATGAGCAACAAACAGCTTGTTTTTAGGAGGGCACGGTATCATACTACACTTTGTAATCATGTTTCTAATCAGCAAAACATGAGCATAATCTCCCACACAGAAGGTTTAAAGAATCAATTTCAAATAGGTCAGTCTAGAAAGTAATATGAAACTGAAAATGACTTATATAGCATATGCTCCAGGAACAGTTGGTTTCTTGCACTGTTTCAAGGACTGTCTGAAGCTGGGATATAGGCACAAGCCTGTTCCTGGATTAGCCCTAATTGTAAGGAAAAATAGAAAGAATATGCCTTGCTGCCCAAATCCCTGACTGTAATCCTCTCCAGTGTACAGTTGCTGTTAATACCAGATGCATAGTGGTGAAATCAAATTAAAGCACCATGTTCAGGATGAGATGAATTTTTAAACTTATGCATATGCTTCTGTGGTGCAACAAATGACAGGAAACAAACGTTCCAAATGAAGTATTTTGACATATGAGGTGTTTTAATGTGCTTGGCTCTTCAGAGATTCTACAACAGCCTCTCAGGAACAAGCCTTAGTCCCAGTGTGTGGCGAGCTAATCCCAACTGTTAGGGAGAAGTCAGATGAAAACTTGTTTGAAATCCTGCTTCAAAGGTCAGGAACTACTGCAGTTGTCACAGACAGTTTTGACAAGAATGTGATTTGTGCCTCACTGTTGGAACTCCTTTGTAAGATTTATGCTGTGGAAAAACTTTCCTGCCATATCGGGTTATGTGGCCTTATAGAGAATTTTACCTTGGAATAGATTCCCTTCCATATATATATATATATATATATATATATATATATATATATATATCAATCACACCTTTAGCAGATTTCTTACAGCTGCTGTCTAGATCGACGCAGAGCTAGAATTCAGCTGCAGAAGACACTGTCAGTGTATTGTGACCCCATACACTGTGGGTGTTGTGAATACTAAAGGGGATCACTTTCAGACCCAAGTAGGGTACCTTTCCTCCGCTACTGAGTAACCATGCTTAGCCCCACATATTTGAATTTAGGACTAAGGGTTCCCAGGCAGTTAGTATCGCTTCAAGGCAAACTATACTGTAGTTGCCTGTTGGTATAGAAATTAAGGGACACAAAATGTGCAGCTAGCCCATTCACCCTTCTTCATGTTCTCTGGACAGTCCCAGTATGCACTCTAAATCTGCACAGTCCCACTTGGGTAACATCTAAAGCTAGATAGGTTAATGTGCACTCCAGCTCCATGCACACCCAGATTCCTGCTCATTTCTCTGTTGAGCGCTGCAGTAGTGTCACTTTGGGATTCCTCACTGCACATAGAGTAAGGAAAAAAGCCTGTATTCTAATTTGTTTATTTAACAAATTTATAAACCAGAGTCTGAATCCATCCAAGTCATGTGGGGTATTTTTCTGCTCTAACTTTCGTTAAGTTTTCCCATTCTTCTTAGTATGCATTTATTCTACTCCGTTCCCAAGCACATCTTGGCCACTCCTTTTTGCTTCCCTTCTAGCCTTTGATTCAGAAAATCAAATTACCGTATTTTTCGCTCTATAAGACGCATCAGACCACAAGGCACACCTAGTTTTTGGAGGAGGAAAACAAGGAAAAAAAAATTCTGAATCTCAGAAGCCAGAACAGCAAGAGGGATCACTGTGCAGTGAAAGCAGCGATCCTTCTTGCTGTTCTGGCTTCAGCGATAGCTGCGCAGCCTGCCTGCATTCGTTCCATAAGACGCACACACATTTCCCCTTACTTTTTAGGAGGGAAAAAGTGAGTCTTAAAGAGCAAAAAATACGGTATTTAGAAAGTGTTCCTCTGGTGGGAGTAAACTTCTACTGGGCAGGCACTGTTTATGCCTTGTTTGTCCAGAAGATGGCTGTCTTATTGACTTCTGCCACCCCAGTCTTTAGGAATGAAGTACTAGAGCCTCATGCCTGTGGGCTCTTTGGGGGAATGCTCTGGAGTGGCAGATGGTGTTGAGACCTGTGGTCTCCAAGCCATAGACTAACTGCTCAACACCAGCTCCATCAAACACTGTGACTTAGCCACTCTGGGGTAGCAAACTTCCTCCAGGGATGCTTTTGATACTGGCAGACTTCCCCAGCAGCTTAGGGCAGAGCTTTCCAAACTTGTTGGTGACACACTTTTAAAGTCATGCATCATTTCGCAACACAGTCATTCAGTTTTACTAGCAAACCAGAAGTTAAACTAACCCCTTTCCAGCCCTGGAGGAGTGTGGGGAGTGTTCACGCAACACACCTGCACATTGCAGCCGACACACTAAATGTGTCGCGACACAGAGTTTGGAAATCTCTGATTTAGGGGCTCAGTGGTAGTTGTCCAATGGCCTGCCAAACTTCTGTCACTAAGTGACATAGCTTTTTGAACTTGTCTCTAAAAAGACATGGAGAAATGAAATGCACTACCTACTTCCTGACTATACAACTATACCAACATGGGCTGCGGTACTTGACACCTCCTGTCCAGTGCTGAAGTTTGCTGCTTGGTCTCCACAACTTCCCTTGGCAGGGGGAGTTCCTCCCCTTTTGCTCCTGTTATGCATGGTCCAAGCAAGGGTGAGGTCATAGTGGGTGGATCCTCACAACTTTTTCTGGAGTCTTTGTCCCCCCCCACCAGTGATGGTAATACAAGACATGTCCAGGTGGGGAACACCTTCCAGTGGCTCTCACATAAACACTGCATGGTCTCCCGCAGAGAGAAAGCTGCACATAATTGTTCTTATATTCCTGGCAGTATTAGTGTTTCACACTTTTTACTACCCTGTTCCCAGGTAGCCACAGTAAAATAGGTGCAGTCTACAATATAAAGTGGCAGGGTGGTTCAATGTTGCACACCCTGCTACACCTTGCTGTTCTTTGGAGATTCTGCTGCCTTATCTGAAAACCACAACTGCTTCCATCAACTTTCCCAACTCTCCCCAATGGCTGTTTCTCCTCTTTGCTTTTGTCTCCTTATCACCACCCCCTCCAAAACTTGTTAACTTGGAACGGGTTTGTTGAAGTTGGTGGTATGAAATTATCCCACAGGAATAAGAACAGCACAATGTCCTCTCTCCACACAGGTTTCTTGTCTCATCCAGCTGCCTGTTACTGCACATCCTTTGGAATCTGGTTCTTCTAGGGCTCCCTGCATTCATTGCACTGCTTGCAGTGTCCTTCTTAGTGCTACCGTTCAACCAACAACCTGCCTGGGCTGAATCCAAGGGATGCTCTTGGCCTCAGTTGCAACTGCAGTACCTACAGCCACCACCTACCTAACACTATTCCCTTTCCTAGTTTGTGGAGAGAAAAGGAAGCTGCTAAGAAGTCCTGATGCAAGACAGATAAAAGAACCTGTAAAAAATAAACTGAGTGAACCACTTTTAAGTTTAATCTTTGTGTGGACACAACATTCACAATTTTTTTTGCCAAGTCTGTGGGGCATTCAGACAGCTCATTGCTCCCACCTAATAGATAGTAAGCACTCTGTTGACCGGGATCTAACATTCCAGTATTTTTGTGACTTGTGAAAAAGAGTAGACTATTGTCCATTTTCAAATACTGCATTTTTAGGCATCTTTAAGAGAAGCCTCTTCAGCCTAATAAAAATCACGTTCAGGAAAAGCAAAAGGAGGTCTTCTTTCATATAAACAAAAGTGCAGGTCAGGAGTTTCGCTAAAGGCAACGGGGCTGGTTTCAAGAACAGGCCCATTTACCCACAGTATTAGGCCCACAAATAATTTTGAAGGTGTGTTAGAGGCATCTGCACAGGCATGGAATGCTTTTACCATGCATCCTGAGAATGTTTGAATTTCTGAAAATCTCAAATCCCTTCTAAAATGTAGCCCTCCTTGTTGCAAGGATAGCATGAATAGCTATGCAGTGTCTCCCATTCATGAGGTGCCTGGCCCCTCACCTCTGCAGTCTCCAGCCATATTCCCATCCATTTGTTAGCCTTCTACGGAGTGCCCGCCCTCAGGAATTAGCTCACCCTAGGCTTGCCTTACCCTGACCATTGCAATTACCGTATTTTGCAGCTGCTGCAGATTTGAACTACAAATGATGCAGCAAACACATGATTCCCCAAATTTGCATTTGCTAGATAGGGAAGGGACAATCAGCAGGAGGCGTGTTTGATTGATACATACACCCAAGCTTCACCCCTCGCTACTTTTGCAGGAGTCAGTAAGCTTCAAGACCAGAAATTAGTCCAGAAATTATAGAGCTTGGAGGCTTCTTATCTAAAGCCTCTCTCCACCCCCTTCCATCACAGAGAGAACAGCAGTAGCAAAACATATAAAAGGGGTTCCAGTATGGTTAAGACCACGGGGGGGGGGATCCGTCCAAACTAAGTAAATTCCTTTCAGAGGCAGCATCCATCAGTTCAAAAAAAAAAAATTAAGCAAGGAACACTTTCATCTACACTACAAAAATATTTTTGCTTGAAAAGCTGTGCCCCTACCCCAACTATCCCTGAAATAGGTACTGGAGTACCTAGAAGGCCAGTTACAGAGATAACAGTCTGGTTTTCTTTTGTCATATGTTTCCAGTGATACTCATATTAAGTCAAAAGGGGGGGGGAACATTGAGAACAGAACAACAACAACTGAATAGCAGGTAACTTGTAAAATAAATTAGGAGCTGGTTATGAATACACAACCTGAGGTCCCGGTGGGCTGTTTCAACAAGCATGCCTATCACACTTCTTGAAGAGTTACCCCATCTGCAGGATTTCTGTTGAAAAAATCACGTTCAAAAAAGCTGGATGGAAACAGTAAGAACAGAACTAGAGATGCAACCCAAATAGGTACATGTTCTTGAGAAGCACATGAGGGTGGGGGTGGGGGAGAAAATCCACAAAATAGGGAATTGAGCTGAACAAAGGCAACTCCTGGCTGAAATGTACCATATTCTGATAGAAGGCTTCGCTGATTCTAGCACCATTGTGAACGGACAATTACAATTTCCTTGAAAGCCTTCACATGTTTTGCAGTTTCCCAAAACAATCTGTTCCAGGGAAGATAACCAGAAAACTACCATAAATCTACCACACATACCCTTTAGAAAAAGTCAGGTCTTGTAGATCAGGTAGCTTATTCACAGGTTTATTCCAAGTGGTGGCATTTATTGTACAGATCCTCAGGACCATGGAAAAAGACCAAATCAACACAGGATTCCAAGGGTGGGATTTGGGGGTGGGATGGGGGAAGAGAATAAGATCAAATAATGACAGAACGTAATTCCGATGGCTTATAAACACTAACGGGATAATAAATTCAGATTCTTTTCTCTCCATGCCAGCATTTAAGTACCTATATCTCAACCCATCCAAGCAACCTCAGGACTATGCAGGAGACTAAAAAAAGAGGGATGATTAAGAGACCTTTGGATCATATTCCTCCCTTCTGTTTATAAAGAGAGTCAACATCGCTATACTCCCAAGAGCCAATTAGTAAAGGAGAGCAACAGAGGCAGGTTAATTTAGGACACTTCTATGGTGCAAATATTCAGCTATCTCCAACAGTTGTTTTTTCACAAACAACAGGTGCCACTGTCTTTGGATGGTGGAAGCTGTACAGCCATTTAAAACTACCTCTCATAACTTGTTGATATCTCCCCATCACCACACATTTTTTATAACACTTGCTGAGCAAAAGTACATTTCCGCATTCATTTGAAAGTGGGAGCTGTTGCTCAGAAGTTATAACAGCCCAAATGAAAACCAGAAAGAGAGAGACCAACTTAATACAGAATTTCAACCACCCAGAAGAAAAATAACTGAGCACCATCTATTTTAATAGTGGGATGAAATATTCAGCTACGGAGAGGGTTTGGCTTTCCACATTTTCTCTTTTGGCATTCCTCATTGCCACCTTCAGCAGATCACCTTCTGTCCAAGGTTACCTTTATTCCTCTGCTAACAAAAAGACAATGGTGCCAAGTCTATGTGGCTTCCTCTTCAGTCTCATGGAGAACCAAGGGAGGTAAAATGCTACAAAAAATGAGAAAGGCCCCTAAGGTTCTGACTGAGACACTGGCTTCGTGCTATCCCTTCCATCTAACCTGCAGGATCAGTCTACACCAGGTCACACTTAGGAGTGACCTCTATAATCCTAAGGACCAGAAACAAGATGATCTTTTAAAAAAATAATAATGAAGGGGCAAGAAGCAACAGAACATCAAATGTGGTTACAAATCCTCATACTGGATGCAACGTCCCAGTTTTAAAAATAGTAAAATAATTGACAGTAAGAACTCAAAACCACCTTCGCCTTCCAGCTGAAAATGGGTGAGGGGCATGGCCATCAGAATTTATCTTGCAGCTTGGGAAAATACCCAGACTCAAAAAGGGGGGTTTTGCACTCCCGACTGTGCAACAGAGTCTCTCTCCTTCAGAGGATAATACACTTCCTTTTGGAAGATTTCTTCTTGCGCCCATTGCTGATCTTTTCCTTGTGTTTTCGGATTTCTCGCACCAGGGTGTAGAAAGCGTCCTCCACTCCCTTTTAAGACGAACGAGTATACCAAATGAAAGTAAGAAAAGACACAAACAGAAGACATTGTTAGATTTCCCATTTAAATATTAGAGGTGTCGGGGGTATTGGATTTTTATGCCGGTGATGTTTTTTTCTATCCATTGCTAGTAGCCAGAAATAATATTACTTGGGGGCGGGGAGGTCGTCACGCTATTCCTGCCTACGGGATCCTTTCCCGATAAGCCCTTTCCTTCATATCAGTAAACCATTCATTCACATCTGCCTTCACAGTCAGAAAGGTTTTTTGGCAACTGGACACCAGCAGTAGAATGCCATGCTGATAACCGTCTTGTCATTAAGCTGACGCAGCACGAACTAAGAGGGCAGGCATTAATGACATGGCAGTTCGCAAGTAAGAATGGTCACTTTGTACCAATGCCATTCCTACTCTAAGTCATATAGGAGAAGAGCAACTGTGCTGGCTTATAGTGTGAGTCCTGTTTGGCATTTTGAGCACACAGCCAACGTAAAGCAAAACTATTCCGTCTATGTAGTGATCAGGTGGGATTGCTTTGAGGAATTATAACAAATATAGAGTAAGCCATCTGTGTCAGCAATGAAAGCATTGCGTTGACTAGGTTTAAACTATTTTGATATGATTCTTGGATCAATCCACACCTCTGCATCCCTGTTCCATTTCTCTTTCTTGACAAGTCACGTACCCACTTAGACAGGCAGGCATCCTGGGTCATCAAAGACAGTGGGCAGTTTCTTTGCTGTAGCTTTTCTGATATGTTAATCTTAGGGCCAGGAAACAGGTTTCACATAAAGGTGATAATGATCGCTATCCTCCTGGCCATCCTTCTTATCGTGTGTATTGATTGTTTATGACCTCCGGGGTTGCTGATTGCACTCCTTTGTAGTTTTCATTTATTTACCCCCAAAATATGCATGCTTAACTAGTGTTTGTAGTTTAACTTTTTCCCCACGTGGGGTTTGTTGAAATGCTCAGAAGAAATTTGATTGGTTCTTAGAACACTCTGTAAAAAGGTCTTTTGTGAATAAAACGACCTGGGCCAGGGGGTGGAGAGAGAGATTATTATACACACCCTTCCCAGAGTCTTGCTGGTTCAAGCCTCTGTGTGTATTCTTATTAATCAGAGTTCAATCCTTCCTTTACTTTGTGAACACCTCAGTCTACATGCTGATGAACAGAAGATTTAGGCTGGAAACGCATGACTTGGGGGAGAGGGCGTGTGGAAGCAGCAGATAAACTTGGGCAAGATTCAGCTGCAATTTATTCCAAAACCCGTTTGGGACACTGTCTTAAGCTATAGCTACGAAGATCAAAGACCTTTCACTTTCTCCCACATGCACAGTAAATACCATACCTGTCTGGTTTTGGCAGAGGTCTCTACAAAGGGGATTCCGTAGCTTCTAGCAAGCTCCTGGGCTTGTTTCGTATCCACCGTCCGGGAGGGCAGATCACATTTATTGCCAACAAGCACCATCGGAACATCATCGGAGTCCTTCACACGGTTGATCTGCTCCCTGGAATTACAAAGGCAATGAGTTACAAACGGGGAGCAACCGCCTAGATCAGTAGCTCCCAAACTTGATTCTGGTTTGGGCCCCCTCCAGAGTAAAATATATTTGAGATTATTGGTGTTAATGAAGTATACAACAGAAGTTCAGTTTGTCCTGTGTTTTATCTGTGTGCAAAGCAACTGAGGTCCAAATTAGATGTGACATAAAGATGTATGCAGGAGAATATAAGAAAAGCCCCGCTAGATCAGGCCAATGGCCTATCTAGTCCACCATCCTGTTCTCACATCGGCCAGCCAAATGCCCGTGGGAAGTGCCCAAGCAGGACCTGAGCACAAGAACACTCTCCCATTTTTTTTTTGTCTAACCAAAAAGGCTTAGAAAGTTCCCAAGTTTGAGTAGAGATATGGTGTGGTGGGGTTGCTTAATCCCTTTCCCTTTTGCTGCTTTAAATGTCACAACTAGCTGCTTTCCTCTGGTGGGGGAGAAAAGCAGTCAACAAAAGCTATTCCAAGGAAGAGAATAGAACAAAAAAAGGACTCAACTGCACCTGCCATTACCTGACCTAAAGTCACTGACCTGTTTTGCTTTGGTTGGTTGGCTTTTTTTTAAACACACACACACACACACACGAAGTAATACATGAATACATGTAACCATGTGTCAGTGTAGTTTGCCCTTCAGAGACAGCCATTCTACACTTAAAAATTAGATATAGCACATCCATACACATACTTGGGAGTGGTTTGCTGCTGAAGTATGCATTCATACTTTTTTTGAAAGAGAAGTCTAGAGATGTGAAGGCCTGGCAAAAACCCAGAAAAATTAAAAGAACACATTGGTGCTTGCTGATCTTTCTGAAGTTTGTTTTGCTTTAAAAAATCAAAAACTACAAAATATTTTCTTTTAGACTAAGGAACAGAATATTTAATACCCAGATGTTCATATATTTACTCCCCCAAAATTATTTCTAAAATTGTGTAACAGGGAGACTTTTATGTACGACTACAGCAGATCATTACAGTTCCTGTACACTGAGGACAAGCAAGCCCTGAGTTGTACACTGAGTACAACTTTCAAATGCAAGAGCATGAGGAAGGATTCAATACTGTCTTTGTGGCTTCCCCCTTGTTGGCATACTTGGTGGCTCTGTTTCTGCTCTCACTAGGCCTCAAAGGACTGGGAGTTGGAGAAAATACAGAGCAAGAGCAACATAATTTTGTTGACATCCAATTCACACTGCTACAGATTTGTAGCAGAAGCAAGGGCAGAAGCATCAATGATGATACCACTGCTTCTACATTTGACTAGATGACAACACAAGCAGCACACTTAGGGCTTGATGCTGAAAAGGTACTTTCCAGTGTTGCAGAGGACAGAGCATATTCAGGTACTTAGCCCAGGAAAATGCAGTCTTGGGATTCTTCCAAGCATATCATTCCTGCCACATGGTGACAAAGACCTTTGCACAATGCAGCCTCCGATTCCTCTTCTTACCTACATCAGATTCTTCCACCTTCTGCTGCAAGTCTTGCCCGCCTGCCCAATGTGATGGGGCTAGCCCAAAAGGGGCTTTGCAGGCCCTGCCAATCGGCAAGGCCTGCAAAGCTCCATTGCGTAGTGCTTCCCAGCTAGTTGTCAGGTGCTTGGGAATCACAGCACTCTGCAAGGCCTGTGCTTGGCACCTCCCAAACAAGAAGCTTAGGGCTTGCAAAGTTTCTGAAGCACCCAAACTCCAGCTGGTTCTCAGGCAATTGGCATGTGCTGCGAGAGATGTCAGGTGGCTGATGGATGGGGTGTCCCACCTACCTGACAAAGGTGGCTTGCAGCGCTCGGGGGAGATGGGGACTAGGCCAAAACGGTTCCCCACCTCTGCTATACAGGAAGGAAAACAGATGGAGGACAGAGAGAAGCCAGCTGCCCACAAACCTGTAGTGGTGAACATCTTCGAAAGACTTTGTGTTGTTGATTGCAAAGACACAGAGGAAGCCTTCTCCTGTCCTCATGTACTGGTCACGCATAGCACTGTACTCCTCTTGCCCAGCTGTGTCCAAGATATCCAAGAGACACGTCTCTCCATCGATTACCACTTGCTTCCGGTATGAATCCTGGTGTTCAGAAGCACCAAGAGGAGCAAGAGTGAAAGAAAAGACGTTAACAAGTGACATGGGAAACATGGGTGTGAAGTGCAGCAAGAGAAAGCCAGCAAGGAGGCAGTTAGAAACAACTGGTTCAAGCCAAAATTCAGGAAAGAAATGGACTCAATCTTGGACATGATAAAATGACTGTAGCTGCCTCTGTAAAGAATGAGGAGCTACAGAGGGAGACAAAGCAATGGAAAGAGGACTAGTGTTTTAGAAGCCCAGAAAAGAGATGTTATAGTCCAAAGCTTTGGAGATGGCAGGCAGGTCAAGAATATAAGGACTCGGAAAAGGCATACAAATGGGGCCATGCAGAAGTTGCTGCCAACATTACTAAGTTCACATACCTCTATAGTGGGATCATACTCGTCCACAAAGTGATTCTGAATCAACTGTATAGTCAACGCACTCTTCCCAACACCACCAGCACCCACCACCACCAGTTTGTATTCTGTCATCTCTGCTGGGTTCCAGAGCAAGCTGAACAAAGAAAAAAGAAAGTAGAATCAAGCTCTAGCAGAAGACACAGAGTCAGTTCCCCTCTGTGCTACCAAGAGTTTGCCTGAGTTTTGGCCACATCTTCCTAGATATTTGCTCCTAGCTAGATTGCTACGTCCACTCTATTTGCAGGAAATCCTTTCAACACTTTCCCCAAAAGCAGCACTCTGAATTGGACAATCTAACTAGAATTCTTCCTTTTTCTAGGTAGATGAATGTCAGGTCACTTTATCATGAAGCTGGGATTGGTGTTAATTGATTCCTTCTGCAGCTGCTAGAGAAATCGCAGACAGAAGGACTTCAAGTGTCAGGCATGCTTATGGCTGCCAACTTTTACCACCACCACCACCCTGCAACCAAAAAATCAACAACAACAACCCTGGACACCTGGATGGGGCCACAAAGGAACTGGAAGAGGAGCTACACAGCTCAAAAAAGATATGGTGGATCAGAGGATTCAACTTCGCAGGTTTTTACTGTTTATTTATACAACATCAACTAAGCACACAACACTTTTAGCAAAGTGTCTCTGTCTCAAAGAGCTTACAAAATAAAAACTGAGAAAGGAGAGGAAATGGAAGTAGGGAGGCATATGCGTTTGTTTCATTTACATGTAATCAGACCTGGTTACTACAGCAGGATGTGGGAACTAAAGGATTGTAGTAAAGGCTTCTCAAGGGTCATGGATTATGGGTGGTGTCTGGTGGAATTGAGAGCTGAGACTCTGGTCACTTGATAGAACACAGCTTTGCTTGCTGGCTGGCTGCCTGCCTCAGTGCTTCCTGCAACTTAATGATACAGCATTTGCCTTGCATGCAAAGGGTCCTGGGTTCAATCACTGGCATCTCCAGGTAGAACCCTGTCTGAAGCCTTTGAGAGCTGCTGCCAGTCAATGCTGATAGCTGTAAACCAGACAAAACAGAAGCCAGCTTCCTATGTTCTTAGGCAGGCTGAATCAGTACATCTGATCCACATCAACCATGCAGGATCCCTGCCCATCCCCACAACGACTGTTGCTCGTTTCAACAGAAGTTCGAGAAGTAGCAGGTTCAGTTCAAACTTTGGACTCTCTTTCCCATTTCTGCGGTCCACCAGGGAAGGTACGTCCGGCTAGAGGCCTACATCCTGAGATTTCTACTCCTTGCTACAACTCCACACACACACACCCCGCCCGCCCGCGCGCAATATTATAGGGGTGCATTTGCTGGCCTCACTGCCAAGCAACCCCAGTTCTGTGTAACGCAACCCAACCCACCCAATCGCTCCATGCAAGCAAAAGTCAAGATTCCTCCGTCAGATGCGGCCCACCTGGGGGAAGAAGCAGGAAGGGATCGCGGACGCTGGCCAAGGAAGAGGGGGGATGCGGGCACAAACCACGCACGTGGGAAACCCGGGACGAGGCAGAAGGCTGGGGCTTGAGGGGAAGAGGCTGCCGGGGAGGAAAGAGGCGGCGGCGGGGATGGGTGGAGCCAGTCCCGGGCTCCCTCGGTCGGTATTGCAACACGCCTCGCGCAGCTGCCAGCCCTCTTTCTGCCCTCGTCCTCCCGCAGGCAGGCAGGCAGGCTTCTGCCCTCCCGGAGCCCTACCCCGGCTGCGCGCGCAGAAGCAGCCACCTTGCCATGTTTATGCACCGCTTTTGCTAAGCAGGTGCCCCACCCTGGCGCAACCCCACAATGGCTGCGCGCCTCCAGGGGCCGCGGACCCAGCGCCAACCCGGCGGCCCTTGCAGAAGGGAAGCCCCCCCCCCGCCGCGCCCTGCCCTCTCGCCCTCCGCTGCCCTTCCAAGCTCCCCCCCCCCACGCCCTGCATCCCCTTTGGGGGGGCTGCTGTCAAGCACCCGCCCCCTCGCCTCTTGGCACTCACCCGCCCTACGGGGAGGGGGAAGACGGGCTCGGGGTCTCAGGCACCCCCCATGCGGGAGGGAAGGGGGGCCAGCGGCGGCGGCGGCGCGCGCTCTCAGGGCCCTGGGCCGGCAGCGGAAAACCCCTCCCTCCGCAGCCTGACAGCTCCCCTCCGCGCCCCGCAGGGCTGAGCCGCCCGGCCAATAAGAGCGCGCCGCCGCCCCGGATTGGCCAATCGGAGTCGGGTGGCGCCATAGAGTCGAGGGGAATGGGTGCGGCTAGAGAAGCTGCCGGATGGGCTGGAGGACTAGGGCGGCGACGGGAGGGAAGAGCGTCCGCCGGAGGTTGGCATGGACGGGCTTGCGGGAGGCGGGGCGGGTGACATTTAAAGGGCCAGCGCCTCCCGCCCCCCCGCTCTGTTTCTCTTCCTCCCCGGGGAGGCTCTGTGGATTCAGGCAAATTTGACGGCTGGCGCTGCAGGTTGGCTAGGGAGTAGCCCCATGGATTTAACAGAGGCGGCTCTGTGTCGGGATAGCTGGGCGGTGGGCATGTGCAGAATCATAGAAGTGTAGCCTCGGAAGGGACCCCGAGGGTCATCTAGTCCAACCCCCTGCAATGCAGGAATGTTTTGCCCACTCATCCTCTAAAGACTGAGTTATCCAAAGTGAAGCAGGTTAGACTTTGGAGAGCTTACCTCTGCTTATTTGGGCTTGAATAGAGACCGTGGGTTCCTTTCCTGCTGCGGATCCTCATTAAAACACCCTTGTTATTTATCCGATCACTGCTCAGGGCTGCTGCAAAAGGGCCGCTTCGCTCCAACTGAATTGTCGTGCCTTCTCTTGCATTTCATTTCCCCTTGAGCCCGCGGCTTAACATACCCACCCTAAAAACTACGTGTCTGTATCCATGCAACAAAGGATTGTATTTTATGCATCAGATGATGGAAGTGATTCTTGAGTCCACAAATAAAGATGTATTGCCTTAGACGACAAGGAGCAGGCAGGCTGCAGACTCGGCATAACTATGTTTTGTTTTGTTTTGAACTAGAACATCAGGATCCACCAGCCAGAACAAGGTGAGGAATGATAGCATAGAGGACTCATGCACACTTTGAACCAAGTGCCAGGGTGCCCCGGGCACATTTCAGTCCTGGAATTTGTTTTCTGACCCAGAACTGGACCACACAGTCCTTTCAAATGCAAATAGTTCCTGGTTCCCCATCCCCAAGTTTTCTTCATTTCAGCTATTTATTTCAGAGAAGCGATGGGAGGAGACATTTTGCTGTGGCTGTCATTAAACTCTTGGGAGTCAGAAATGCCTGTTGATCATCCTGAGATCTACCAGTAAATCTTGACCTACCTTCTCCTCATCCCTTCCTCTTACCCTGCCAGGGCTAGAGGGCAGCCAGGGCCCCCCAAACCAGCAGAGGGACCATTGTTGCCCTAACAGTGCTATCATTTTGACTTGGCACAAAGTATCTAAGACGATTAGATGTAGCCTGCAGTTGCATCCAGATGACCTATTTACTGAGCGTTCATCCTGATTTGTTTGCAGAGTTTATGGAGAGGCTAGGCGACATTGGCTCTTCATTGAGCATCAATTCTGATCTGTATGTGAGGAGGTTATGCGATGTGTCAGACAATTGTTCTCCCGTACCTTCCGATGAATTTCCTATTCATTTATCACAAAAAGTCTGCTCTTTTGGGGGAAGTGGGTTTGTTGTTCAAGACCTCCAAATCCACTTCGATTGGACAACCTCAATTGGTCACTGTGGGATGGAACCCCACCCTGCAAATAGCAACAGTTCTGAAGTGCCCTAAGAGAACTCCCAGTTTGCATGTCCCACCTCTTCCAGGTCACAGGGGGCCAAACTGAAATCCTGGAGGCAGCACTGGCCTTGGACATACATGAAGCCATGCGGGAGTGGGGGAGGCCAGGGCTTTGGGCTATAGGGCTTATCCTAGCTGCACGGCAGCTGGGAGAACAACATTGTGATCCAGTTATTAAGAGCACAGTCATCTTACTAAGAGCAGGGTGGCACAATGTGTTTGCTTTCACAGTTTGCGTGCACAAAGCCCCTACACACACACACACACACACACACACACACACACACACACCAGTGTGATGTCCATGGGTGTAGGCAGAGAGGGGCAGCTGCCCCCAATCAATAAAAATCAGTAAAACACATGGCTAACTGAAGTTCTGCCCCCCACAAAGGCCTAGCCCCCAACAAAAATCCTGGCTATGCAATGGTGATGCCTTAATGCACATTGATGCGCTTTGATAGTGCGCATTAACAGCAAGAACGGCTTGGCTGAATCTTTCCCTCCAGCTTTGCATTTTTCAGTTCTATTAGGCCACAAAGGTAACATTCTCGATGGGTGCCAGGAAACTCATTTCTAAGCTCCTTCCCGAAACATGGTTGGCAATCAACAGATGTCCCTGCAAACCCAAGAGTCCTGGATGCCACCCTGAGAATCTTGAAAATCTACTTCAGTGCTCCTTTCAAACCACCAGCCGTTACAAACAAGCAGCGAAAAATGGATGTACGCAAATATGCTTTTTACATGTTACAAGAAGAGGCCTCGAGTGCCTCTTTGCATCTTTTGATGACCTATTAGCTTCCGACAAATCAGTTCTATATTGGGTACCACTCCCCTCCCAGAGCAGCCTGGAATCCTGACGTATTGCAGATGCCTCTTCTTTCCCGAAAGGTCTTCAAGATCTCTAATGGGGCCATTAGACTGAAGGGCCCCATGTGCACTTAAAGCAGGCCAGATGCAGATGAAAGTCCTTGTCCTAAAGCCCACCAGGGTACCAATTAGATTCAGAGGGCGAACTGTGGAGGGAAAATTACAGGATGCTGTGAAAAAGAGGACTTGGTGCAGGAGTGTCATTTAATGCATTAAATTGTGCTGGAAAGAAATCTTAAGTAGTAGCTAGGGTGGCATTTGCCTCTCATATTCCCCTGCATCAGTTTTCAGATAGGAAACTGCAACAGGACACAGGAGTGCTTATTTTTGTTCAAATAATCTGTAAAGCAGCCTTCCCATTGCCCAGCCAGGTGGTGCCCTCTGTATGGCTTGGAGCTGATGGGATTTGTAGTCCGGAGGACACCAGCAGCTTGGGGATGCCAACTTGAAGCATTGCATATGCTGATGACACTGTTGTTGTTGTTGTTGTTAAGCATATACAATGCTTCAAGCAGGCTTCCCCAACATGCCGGTGTCCTCGAAAGGCGTTAGACTACAAGTCCCATCAAACCCAACCATACAGAGGGCACCACCTGGTCAGGGAAGGCTATTTTACAGTATTATAACAAATACTGGCTAGCAGCAGGATCCCTGAGGTCCCTGGAGGTGGAGCAAGGCTCATTTGGGAGCAGGGTTGCCCATTTTTATAATAGGCCGTGTTCCAGGCCTTTAAAAGCAGTCTGTGGGCTCAGGACATTGGTCATAATATTTTGTTTGCTGATTGGGAAAAGTTGTGGACCACCGGGATAAAATTTACGGCATGTAATGCCTTAAGAGAAAACATTATGAAAATGATATATAGGTGGTACATAACCCCAGTCAAGCTTGCAAAGATTTACCATGTGCCTGACAACAAATGTTGGAAATGTAAAGAAACTGAAGGTACATTTTTTCATCTTTGGTGGACCTGCCCGAAGATTAAGGCATTCTGGGAAATGATCTATAATGAACTTAAAAAGGTATTTAAATATACTTTCCCCAAGAAACCAGAGGCCTTTCTCTTGGGTATTGTCGGCCAAGGGGTGTTAAAGACGGATATAACTTTCTTTATGTATGCTACAACAGCAGCTAGAATACTCATTGCGAAGTACTGGAAGACGCAAGAACTACCCACACTGGAAGAATGGCAGATGAAGGTGATAGACTATATGGGCTTGGCAGAAATGACGAGCAGAATCCGAAACCAGGGAAGAGAAGCAGCGCAAGAAGAATGGAAAAAATTCAAGGACTATTTAAAGAAATATCATAAAGTTAATGAAAGTTAGAATGATGTTGGACTGGAAAGTAAATGGTTACTATTAGCAATGGTTAAGACAAGGAAAATAAGGAAGAATAGTCTAAATTTAAATTAAAATAAGGGAAGATTTGCTGAACAATCGATAAGAATTTGGAATACAGAAAGGGGAAGCATGAGGAAGTCGGGGAAGATAGGATATGAAATTAGGATATGAAATGATACATGTTTTTTGTTTTGTTTTTGTTTTTGTATGTTTATGTTTGTTGTATTGTGTTTATATGGAAAAATAAAAATATTAAAAAAATAAAAATAAAAAAATAAAAGCAGTCTGTAGAAGTTCAAAGATCAGTCCACCCTCTCCCCTAGCATGAAGCTAATGTAGTGGAGAATTAAAACTTTATTTGTATGTGTCCGACTGCTGCAGAAGGCAGGGTGGCTAGGCCTATTGGGGGAGAAGAAGTTGGACACCCTCGCTGGGAGTTTCAGCTGCTGATTTCTTTAGGGGTTCTGGAGTGAAATTTGGCCAGGAGAGCTGGAGAGTTTGGGTCTGGTGCAGTAGAATCTGTCTTGAAGGGACTGTTCCCATCTGAGCCTGCCTGAGCCCGTTATTCAGAAGTGAGATGGGTGTGGAGGTGACAAGGGATAGTTTGGGATCTTTTAAGAACATAAACAGAGCCTGCTGGGACATGCCATGTCTGTGGGAAGGCTGCAAGCAGGAGTGGTATTCAGGGTCACGTTGCCTCTGAGGGCTTGTCCACACTTTGGTTTGTCCTGTGGTGTTTTCTTCCACTTGTTCTAGACACGGTTCTGAGAGGCTTTTCGTTTGTCCCACTGCTTTCCCCCGGAGAACCCACTGTGAACTGCTGAATCAAAACAAATGCCAGTCTGCAAAAAACCCGACTGGAGTTTGTTCCAATTCTGCGGTAAACTGCGGGTTTCCCCTGGGAATGGGGCAGGGCAAACAAAGAACCTCTCAGACTTGTGCCTAGAAAGCCTGTGGCAAGTGGCAGTGTGGATGAGCCCTGACAGTGGCTGTAGAATATTTTCTGTCATAGGAGCCAACTCCTAGGGGCTTCGGCCCCCACAATTAAATATTTGAGCCCCACAAAGTTGATGGGCATTCCCATTCAAATGGTGTGTGTGCACTGTATCATGTGATCGATTATGTGGGGCAGGCCTTACCTGGGCCCCCACAATATTATATTCAAGTTTGCACCCCTATTTTCTGTGGTAGCGCCTCACCTCTTGAATTGCCTCGCCAGAACAATTCACCCTGTGCCAATGCTAATAACGTTTGGGCCTCAGCTCCAAACTTTGCTTCCCTCCACCCCAGGATTTAATGTTAGATTGACTGATGCTTGCCCAGCAATCTGTTTAATTGTGATATTTTATAGCAACTGATTTTAATGCCTCGTTTTGGAAGCCGACCTTACAGCACAAGGTGGGGTGAACATGTTTTAAATAAAATTCAGTACAGTGGTACCTCGGGTTACAGATGCTTCAGGTTGCAGATGCTTCAGGTTACAAACTCTGCTAACCCAGAAATAGTGCTTCAGGTTAAGAACTTTGCTTCAGGATGAAAACAGAAATTGTGCTTCGGTGGCGCGGCAGCAGCAGGAGGCCCCATTAGCTAAAGTGGTGCTTCAGGTTAAGAACAGTTTCAGGTTAAGTACGGACCTCCGGAACGAATTAAGTACTTAACCCGAGGTACCAGTGTAATAATGAACACACACCAACCCTCCAGAGTGGGCCTCCTTGGAGCTAGATCTCTAGATTTCTCTCAAAATGAGACTGTTTGGAAAAGCACTGCAGGGGGAATAGTGTACACAGGTGAAGTGGCTGTAAGATCTATGAGTTCTCTGGGAGGGCAGCGAGATTAGAGAAGAGGCAGCAGGGCACAGAGTTCTCTTGCCTCAAAAACAGGAAGGCCTCGTTGCAGGTGTCTACTTCTTGCTTGGTTGACCACCCTCCTCCAATTCACTTTGAGGAGTCAATTAGCTCTAATTAGCCCCCACCCCAATGTTCCATCAATTTTCTGACAAAGGATGTGAATAAATTGCGCATTAAAAGAGATTAGTACATCTCTCTCTCTCTCTGTTCCCCATTCAGCTGGGTTTCTGGGGGCCATTATGGTCAATTATACATACGTTCCCGCCGCCCTGTGTCTTTTGTCTATGGAATAATGACGCAAACCGACCTGTGCCTTCCCCCTCTATAAATCCTGGGTCCCCTACTTTGTGGGGAATCAGACATCCAGCGGCTCCTGACAGGTTTCAAGGTATGAATTCCTTAAAATCTATGATGGAGGTTTGGGATTTAAGGGTGTTGGTTTGGGGGTGTGGGGTAGGGCACCAGCTGACAGACTGTTAAGAGAGTTTAAATGGAGTAAGCTTGTCTTCTGCTGCTTCAAGAGGGTGGGACTCAGACAGATGGATTCAATTACAAGAAAGGAGATTCCGACTGAACCTTCCTGACAGTAAGAGTGTTTCAACAGTGGGACAGTCTCCCTCAGAAGGTGGTGGACTCTCCTTCCTTGGAGGTTTTTCAAGCAGAGGTTGGATGGCCATCTGTCAGGGATGCTTTAGTTGAGATTCCTGCATTGCAGGGCTAGATGACCCAACTCTCCAGTTCCATGAGATGGGGCACAGCAGGGGTGTCACTGTTTTTTGCTCCAACGGGGTAGGCAGAAATTCAACAGGTTCGGTTTTTTGTAGCCTAAAGCAGTGACAGAAATGTCTCCACCTGTTGAATGTATGGCTGTTATGCAGGTGTTAAGAGGAACAGGAGCCCAACAGGGAAGATATGGCACACATGTACCATATTTCATGCGCCTGCATCTTAAAAGCATCGTGAAGTCGTCGCTGTTTGAGAGGGTTGTGGGTTATTAGGGGCTAGAGGTCATGATGCGGCTGGGCTTTGAGCTGAAGAGAAGAGGCCTGCAGTTCAGTTATCTTTTGGGCAGGTACTATCCAGCGCAGGGCCAGAGCGCATGCAGACCATGGGGCACTGCCTTATTCTGAGACCAGCCTCTTTGGGCCTCTAGCTTAGTGCAAATACTCTGACATGCATCTGACCCTTCAAATGGCCGTGCTTGTGAAGGGATCGAATCTGGGAACATTGCATACAAAGCATCCCCTCTGGCAATGGCTATTGGCAGTCTTGCTATGTGGATTTGCAGAGAGCATCATCCAGTGAGTGGGGTTGGAAAGAAGAAGAGTGTATGTGTGTTTGTGTAAGCAGACAGCGCTCTTTTTCAAAGGCACCCTTGGTGCGCACTTGTATCCCGCCACAGACCATAGCCACTATGTGACTAGTGACTATTGTCTGTGGTCAAACAGGTTTTGAATACTTCTTAATGCTGAAAAAAACTGCAAAACTGGCAACAGGCAGACAAAAATTGTATACACACCACCAAGGGAAGCAATATTATATATTTATTGCGCCTCTTGGGGAGCTCTCAAGAAATAATGTCTATCATAATCCTGGTATTCTGGGTGGCTCTGTGGTCTAAACCTGATTAGAAGGCTGTTGGTTTGAATCCCCATGACAGAGTGAGCTCCTGTTTCTCTGCCCCAGCTCCTGCCATAGCTGTCAACTTTTCCCTTTTCTTGCGAGGAATCCTATTCAGAATAAGGGAATTTCCCTTAAAAAAGGGAAACATTGACAACTATGGCTCCTGCCAACCTAACAGTTCAAAAGCACGCCAAAAAGTGCAAGTAGATAAATAGGTACCGCTCCAGTGGGAAGGTAAACGGCATTTCTGTGCGCTGCTCTGGTTTCGGTGTTCCGTTGCGCCAGAAGCGGTTTAGTCGTGCTGGCCACATGACCCAGAAAAACTGTCTGTGGACAAATGCTGGCTCCCTCGGCCTGAAAGCAAGATGAGTGCCACAACCCCTTAGTCGGGAATGTGATTTAGTGGGGGAAACAGAGTCAGGCTGGAAACCAGAATGCTTCCTTGATTTCTTTCTTCCCCACAGATGATGTGGAGCTCTCAGTCTGTGCTCTGTGCTTCTTTGCTCCTCTGTGGGCTACTTGGCGAATGCTGTGGAACCGTTCTGGTGGTGAGTTAAACCGGGGCCCCCCACCCCACCCCATCAACCCTACTTGATAGCTGTCACTGGCCTTCCTCCGTCCCTCCTGATTGCCTGCATGGGCTGGGCTGGTCCTCACATGCAGCAGAAATGAAGTGGCAGGATGGAACTGCATCGGTTCAGACTGTTGCAGGTGGTGCAGTTTGTTTGTTTTAAATGTATATAGGCTTAATTTCAAAATAGGCTTCTAAGCAACTTGCTAAGCAGGTTCTGCAGACATATCATGCATTTAAAGCACCCCCCCAAAAAAAAGCTTGGGAACTGTAGTTTGTGAATGGTGTTGTGAACTGTAGTTCTGCAAGGGGTAAACCACAGTTCCCAGAATTCTTGGTGGGGTGGGAGGAAAATGTATGGTCCATATAAAACCCCAGTTTTGATTACTCCAACACTTTTAAAACAAGCAAACCAAAAAATCCTTGCAGATAGAAAGCAAATACTGTACCATACATCAGGGATAAAGATTCTACCCTAACTATTTCCCAGCTATTCTGTGTGTGTGAGAGAGAAAATGAGACACACACAGAGAGAGTGTGTGTAGAAACCTCTGACTTCTGTGTGGCTGAAGTTTAGGTGACATCTGCACATGGGCGTAGCCAAGGCGGGGCAGGGAGAGACAGCTGCCCCCCTGAATGAATAAAAATCAATAAAGATACATAGCAAACTGAGGTTCTGCCCCCCCCCCAACAAAAATCCTGGCTATGCCCATGCATCTGCACCATATATTTAAAGCACTATTAAATTCTGTGAACGGTCTTGGCTTCCCCTAAAAAATCTTGGGAGCTGTAGTGCTCAGAGTTGTTAGGGAACCCTTTCCCCCCCTCACAGAGCTACAGTTCCCAGAGTTCTTCAGGAAGAGGGATGGACTGTTAAACCACTCTGGCAACTGCAGTTCTGTGAGGGGAAGAGGGATCTCCTTACACTTTCAGCACCCTGAATAAATGACCATTCCCAAGATTCTTTAGCGGAGGCCATGGCCCATTAAAATGGCATAATTGTGCTTTAAAAGTAAGGTGCAAATGTGGCCCTATCATGCAAGGGTGACAGTTACATCCTTTGCTCCGCCCAGTTTGGCCTCTAACTCCACCCACCTTTGTCTCTGGCCCTGCCCACCTCTAGCCCCACCCACTTTTGTCTCTGGTCTAAGCCACTACAGTGGTACCTCAGTTTACGAACTTAATTCATTCTGGAAGTCCATTCTTAAACTGCAACCGTTCTTAAACCGAGGTGTGCTTTCCCTAATGGGGCCTTCCACCATTTGGCTTCTGTTCTTAGATGAGGTAAAGTTCGCAAACCAGGACACTACTTCCGATTTTGCGGAGTTTGTAAACCGAATAGTTTGTAAACAGGGCTGTTCTTAAACCGAGGTACCATTGTACTGGCATGTATCCCTCCATCCACAGAAAGTTTCCCCATAGCAAATGTCACCCTCTGACTCACTCTTGGCAGGCTTAGTTTCAGGGTACTTTTCCCTTTGTTGCATGTGCAGCCCAAGGACAAACGCGGCTGGACCCTGAACAGCGCTGGATACCTCTTGGGACATCGTAAGTCAAGTCAGGATTTGATTGGCATGAGAAAGATACGGCCACAGACCCTCCAAGTGTCCCTATCTTCCAGGGATGTCCCTGATTTAGAGAAGCCGTCCCAGTTTCTGATTTGATACTGGAATGTCCTGCTTTTCCTTAGGATGTCCCTGTTTTCATTGGAGAAATGTTGGAGGGTCTGGAGTTATCCAACCCCCAAAGCTGTCTGAAGGCAATCCTGTATAGGGAATTTTAAAAAAATGTTCAATGATGTTTTTATAGTTGTTGGAAGCTGCCCAGAGTGGCTGGGGCAACCAAGTAGGATGTGTGGGGTATGAAATTATCATTATGGAGTGGGATGTCCCTATTTTCATCAGATAAATGTTGGAGGGTATGTGGCCAAAGGACAAGGAGAAGAATGAAATGATATTGGAAGCTGAAGTTACCTTTCCCTGGGGGTTAAATCCCATTGAACTCCATGGTACCTACTTCTGAGCAAAAGTGCCTAAGATTGCACCATAAGGTATCTGCCACCATATGTGGAAGCAGGTCGGGGAGTTGTCATTGTGTGTGTGTGTGTGTGTGTGTGTGTGTGTGTGTGTGTAGTAATTTTATGTTGTGAGCTGCCCTGAGATCCTCTGGTATAGGGCAGTATACAAATAAATAGTTAATAATAATGAAGAACAGAATAAGAGGCCTGCTGGATCAGGCCAATGGCCCATCTAGTCCAGCATCCTGTTCTCACAGTGGCCAACCAGGGAAGACTGTAAGCAGGACTCGAGTGCAAGAGCAGCCCCACTTATGATTCCCAGCATCTGATGCTCAGAGGATGCAGGCCGCCTCTGACTGTGGAAGCCATGCAGAAAGCCTGTAATAGCCACCATTGCTTGCGCAATGCGCCCCCTTTTCGTCCATGCCTCTGTCCTCTCTGCTCAAATAAACCTTTCCTGGTTTATTTCCCCGGCGCTTCAGAAAACCTGCAAATCCTGTTGGATTAGAGATGGCATAACGATGCCTTTAGCATAACCACTTCTGCTCTCAGAGAAATATTTCTGTTGTTAGAGATGCCACCTCCCAGGCCTAGCATGAGTGTGCAGCACCCATGGGCAGCTGCTGGAATGCCAGCACAGATGCCTCTCCTGGGAAGGGCTGTAGCTCAGAGGGAGAGCATCTGCTTGGGATGCAGAACGTCCCGGGTTCGATCCCCAGCGTCTCCAAGTAAGGCAGGGATAGACTGAAACTCTGGAGAGCTGCTGTCAGCCGCTTCAGGCAGCACTGAGGAAGATGGGCCAATGGTCTGGTTTTGTAGGGGTGAGGGGAGGAATAAATTGGGTTTTTAATGCAAAGCTGCTTATTTCACACTTTCTGAAATACCGTATTTTTCGCTCTATAAGACTCACTTTTTCCCTCCTAAAAAGTAAGGGGAAATGTGTGTGCATCTTATGGAGTGAATGCAGGCTGCACAGCTATCTCAGAAGCCAGAACAGCAAGAGGGATCGCTGCTTTCACTGCGCAGCGATCCCTCTTGCTGTTCTGGCTTCTGAGATTCAGAATATTTTTTTTCTTGTTTTCCTCCTCCAAAAACTAGGTGCGTCTTATGGTCTGGTGCATCTTATAGAGCGAAAAATACGGTAATATTTGAACCGAAACACAGCTATTTCTCGAGATACGCACTTCTCCAAATTGCTGTTATTATGGGGTGGGAAAGTGTGCCTAAAAATGTGTGTGTCGGTAAAAACTAATGTATAAAAGGCATTATGTCTTCCAGAAAGGTGTATATTGGGCAAATTTGCATATAAAAAAATGTGCATTTGCGGCGATACCTGCACCGATACGCTGGCAACTTTCCATGGGGCTCAAAAGAAATTGAGAACAGGCAAAATGAATGAATGAATGAATGAATGAATGTGTAGAACTGAGAAAAATGAGAAACCGAGAGAAGACGAAATCATGGACAGCTTTGTCCATTCATGTTGAATAGCTCTAAGGCAACTTCCTTAGGGGAAAGAGTGCTGCTGCAGCCATCTCCTGCCTGCAGCATCTGTCTGGCTGCTGTGAGAACAGAATGCTGGACTAGAAAGGCCCTTTGTCTGATCCAGCAAGGCCTCTTCTTAGGCAGCTGCCCAATGGGTCATTCCAAATCAAATCAACGCAAAAAACAAGGGTTTTGTCACCCACCGTCTTGGATTTTGATGAAAATTGGTGTACACCCTTGCAATAAGTCTTTGGAGGAAAACAAGGAGGGAGGGAAAATACTTCCGATCCGTCATCCTTATCATCATAAATTCAGTCTCCTCACTCTTTAAATTAGTTTTCCGTAGTGCAATCCAGACAGACAGGCGTGCAAATTAAATCTGCACAAATTGCTAGTCCTCAGAGATTGCTACTGGTCCACATAACCTCCCGTATCCATGTTAGTTCGTTTATCACCCATTGACGGCATAAGAGGAAAGAACAAGTTATATTCCAGTGTATGAAGGTGTCCTGTCTGGTAGCTAAGGGGTGGTTCTTATGTGCCACTAGCCAAAAGGCTGTTCACAAACCTGATGTAATCTGTATTTTTCCTCCTATGTAACCTGCAGCACTTCTCCCCTTGCACTCTCCTCTCCCCAAAGCAGATGCTCACCAGACACTGTCCAACAAAGGGAGCCTGGCACATAAGCGAGATGCTATGGAGAACTTGTATTCCGTAGAGCAGGATTCCTTGGGTGAGCACCCTTTCACTGGCTTCTCTGCCCTCTCCCTGCATGCTCCATTATGCTTGTGTTATAAGAGCCTGTACAGAGTCGTTAAGTAGGTTCCCTATCGGAAGGAGAAAAAAACAGAGGCCAACCAGAGAAAACTGAGAAGTAAAGCAGCTAGTAGGCATGATCTTTATTAAACTGTTGCAACAGAGTCCCCCGCTCACGCCACGCAGGGAGGGAGGAGAGGAACCCTGAACAATGGTGTGCGAGCCCTTATATAGACTTTTGAAATTGCCCACCCTGTATTTCGAGATCACCCCCCGAAACATCATAGATACTTCACTGAAGGGGGCGGGAAATCCGGCAGAAATCCTGTCTGGCAGGATACTGATACAGTGGTACCTCAGGTTAAGTACTTAATTCGTTCTGGAGGTCCGTTCTTAACCCGAAACTGTTCTTAACCTGAAGCACCACTTTAGCTATTGGGGCCTCCCGCTGTTGCCGCGCCGCCAGAGCACAATTTCTGTTCTCATCTTGAAGCAAAGTTCTTAACCCAAGGTACTATCTCTGGGTTAACGAAGTCTGTAACCTGAAGCGTATGTAACCCGAGGTACCACTGTAATGGTCATTGATTGTTTTACCTGGGCAGCCTGGCCATTCCTTTTGAGATGCTAAATACTTAGTTCCTGAATTCAGGTCACAGGCTCACCCTATTCATACACAAATATGCCCTTAAGACAGGATTTGTGAGCAAAGATGCAATGGGGAGAATATTTGAGGTTACTGGAAGAGTCACAGTGGCTTCAGGATGGTTCTCCTGTACTATTTCAGGCACGTGGTTTATATTAAGGTTACCAGACATCCCTGTTTCCCGGGGACAGTCCTCAGATTTACAAATCAGTCCCCATACAAAATCCATTGAAGTTGAAAAGTATCCCCGGATTCATTGAAAAAAATCTGGTAACCTTAGTTTCTATACTTATGTATGTGTTTGCCTTGTAAATTTATGAACATTTATTTTTTATATATAAGACCTTAGAATTCCTATAACACTTGCCTGTCCCTGTCAACTCCATTTCATCTGTCTTTCAGCACATGCTCTGCGCTCCTTAGATGACGGCGCCTTCCAAACCCTGATGGATTTTCTAACATACCTGAACCCCCAAGGTATGGACAGATGCTGGGTTCTCTGGGAGAAGAGGGGTATTTTTTTAAGGGAGTTGGGAAACCTGGTTCTGAATCTTCTCTGTTTTGGAACAAGGAATGCTGGGAGCTTTGTGTGGAGCAGGGCAGGATAGGGCTGGTAAAATATACTCAGAGTCGAGAGTGGATTTCATGCTCTTTATTCAGCTCATAGTGGTGAGGAGGAATGGAAGTTCCCCCAGAATGTCTGCCTTATATACATTATTTACACAATGGGCCCCACGTGATTGGCTAATTCCGGGATTCTCCTGTAGGCCAATCAGGTTGCGCATTCCCTTCCACCTGGAGCTGGATTGGGTGGCTCCTGTGGACCAATCAGACTGCTGCATTCAGGATCCTATTGTTCTAGGACCAATCAGACTGCTGCCTTTTGGATCCTATTCAACTCAGTACATAACAGCTGGGAACCTGGAAAACCAAATCTCTTCTCCGTTGTCTTTTACAGATCAAAGAGCTGTTTCACGCCTGCCCCTCTTGCTGTCGGAGGAAGAGTCCTTGCGGCAGTAGTGGTCTGGCCTCCAGCCTGCGCCCTTCCGATTTGCTTGCTGCTGCCGCTACCCCTCAGACCCTTCCCCATCGCCCACACATACAGGATTCTGCTATATTCCTGACACAAAGCCACCTTAATACAATCTGGTGCCCCAAACAGCTGTGCCCGGTGCACAGCCATTTCAGAGCTTAGCCCCCCCCCCTTTTGAGAGAATTCCCCTCCCTTTGACTAAGCCGCCTCAGAGAGATAGGCTATAAACATGCCATACAGTTAAAGCACATGACTTCTCCCAAAGAATTCTGGGAACTGTAGTTTGCCCACCACACAGTCACCATTCTCAGCATCTGCTTCTCGGCAGTGGCGCTTTGCCTCCCTGTGGGACGCCCTTCCATCAGATGTCAAGGAGATAAAGAACTACACAACTTTTAGGAGACATCCGAAGGCAGCCCTGTATTGGGAAGATTTTAATGTTTGACATTTTATTATTTTATATTTTTTGCTGGAAGCTGCCCAGATGGGTGGGGAATAACAACAGCAGCAGCAACAGCAACAACAACAACTATTATATTCAACAAACTACAGTTCCCAGGATTCTTTGGGTGAGGGAAGTCACATGCTTCCAATGTGCTTTAAATATATGGTGTGTGCAGAGCTATACACTCAAATTAGCTCAGCCTCCCCCATCACCATTACACCTTTACACGCTCCTTTCTAGATACACACGTATATACACACACAATCCCGTACGCATCCTTTGTAATGTGTGAGTTTGTATAGGAAGAAACATTGGAGTGTAGATGAACACATGTCCACATGTGCAAGGAGCACTCCTTTGGCACCGTCCCAGTGTCGCACCCTTGCCTTGCTCGTGAACCTTAGTAGGAATAGCCATAGCTTAGTGGTAGAAGACACACTCTGCATGGAGAACACACAAATTTAACCTTCATCTCTCAGCCTAATTGTTGTTGGGTAGCAAACAGTGGATGAGAAAACTAGAGATGGGAAGAAAGAGAGAGCTCTGCTTGCTGTTGTGGTCAGTTGAATTCTATATATCTATATCTATATGGGGCTCGTGCACCTTTGTGTAGAAGCTCCCTCTTCTGAAATCCCCTCTGCTACAAATAACACTTAAAGGGGCAGGAGCCCTGTCGGCTTTTTCACATCAGCACCGTACTGCTATCTTTCACCCCAACCAACTTTCCTATCCCTGGAACAGAGCCCCTGCGAATTTTTAGTCTTTCAATGTTATTTTGTTTAAAATAGACCCCCCCCCAGCACTGCAGTAGATGAAACAACTGTGCACACCTACTTTCTATCCCTAGCTGCCCCCTCATCCCTGCTGCTACATTTTCACTCTGAACAAGCGTATTCACCCTGCTTTGAGAATGGAGAGATCAGAATGTGGGGCCTTGGTTATGGACAGGAGACCTGGGAACAGGGGAGAAGAAGCCCTGTAAATGAGCTGATTGAATAAACATTTCTCTTCTGAATTTGCTGGTCTCTCTAGCGTTGATGTCTTTGATCAGCACAGATCCAGGGGAGATGGGGCTCAGAATCTACAGAGGGAGGTTCTACCAGGCTGTTTCCATTTTGGGGGGTGGGATTCAGTCACAGCCCAGTCACAACGTAAGTCAATTTGGGGAAATAGGAGCTAACAGGATCTGCACAGGAGTGTCAGACCTAATGATCTCCAGCAGGTCTTGCCCCTGCGAAGCTGATGCTGGCTCGCTTCTGCCAGAACAGGATTTTCGTTACCGGCCCTTTAACAGCAGCCTGACATGCTAAACTAGAGGGAAGGAGATGAGCTCTGCGGTCAGGACATCTGCACTTCATGCAGAAGGGCCCAGCGCTCATTCCTAGCACTTCTAGGCAGGGCTGGGAGAGATCCCTACTTGAAACCTGGAGAGCCATTGCCAGTCAGCCAGCTAAATGAACCAGCGGTCTGACTTGGCGTAACACAGCTTTCTCTATCCCTAAAAAAAGAACGGAGGCGAAGCTTTTCGTGGCAAGGAGCGAAACAGGATCCCCTGCTAATGTGCCGCAGATCGAATGGCTGCAAAGGGGGCAGCTGCAGTTGTGGGTTCGTGAGAAGGCTAAGAGCTCGGATAGATCTGACCAAAGGTTTATCTAGTCTGGCAGCCTGTCTTGTGTGCATCAAGAAACCAGGTGCCCACAAGCAGTAGAGGAAATAGTCCTACTCTGCTGTTCTTCCACAGGTTCTGAGTAGCTTATTGCTTCTGAGTCTGTCTGTGTTGGGCTGGATACTGCCATTTCTTAATCTTTAACAACCCATAATGCAGGTAGCTGTTAGATGGGCTCCGCTGCCACCATCCCTGCCCTTTCGTGATGCTGGCGGCTGGAGCTGTTGGTCTGCAGGGTGCCAGAGAGCACAGTTTTGCCCTCCGTAATACTTCTGTTCTCAGCGCTTCATATCATAGTTAGCTGAAACCATAGGGAGGGGGGGTCATTAGGGGATTTGGCACAAGGGGTTGCCAGTAAACTAATGCCCAGCTCTGTCCCCTGAAACATCTGAATTGGGAGAGGCTGTGCACGCCCTAAACGGGTACCTGAATGCAGGCTAGTTAACTGGAGCTGAAGGCAATCTACATGGTTCCTCTTCCTCCTCATTTTATCCTCACAACTACTCCATGTGGTAGTTTAGGCTGAGAGTGAGTGACTGGCTGGCCTGAGGTGATTCAGGGAGTGCCATGGATGTGAGGATTTGAACCCTGGTCTCCCAGGTCTTAGCCCAATGCTCTAACCATTGCACCACACTGCCCCAGACATAGCACTACCCTTCTGTCTGGCTTGGAAGCTGCAGCTAGTATAAAATTTAGCTACTAGGGTGCTCAGGCGGACACCCAGCTTTACACATATCACAGTGGCGTTGAAAACTGTAGACTGCTGAGCCAAGTTCAGTGTTTTGCTGCCCTAAAAAACTTGGGAACAGGATACCTAATACCAGAACACACCGATTTTTAATATATTGAGGAGATCCTGCTGGACAGTCCACAACCTGTGGATTTTCACTTTTTGATAATGGAGAAGTGGGCCTTCTTGGGCCTTTTAGATTCCCTCCCTTAAGCACTGCTTTTTTTCTGAAAATAATGTTTAGGGGTACTCTCATTTTCCTATTCATTTTGAAATACGGACCCCCTCAATGAGGCCAAACTTAGATTCACAAAATGTTTAGGGGTATGCGTCCCCCTGCGTCTCCCCAGAAAAAAATATCACTGCCCTTACGTGATTCATGAAGTGGACACAGAAAATGATAATCGCCTGGACTGAGACTTTTTAATTTTTAGTTTGCCATTTTACACATTGCTCTGTTTCATATAGTTTTGTTGTTTTTACTTAGCTTTTGGGAAATTCTGTTGAATGCAACTGTTTGCACTTTTGGTATACATAAAAATATTAGAGGAGGAATAATTTTTTTAATAAATAACTTGCGAACCCTTTCCCTGGAGAAACCTCATTGTACTGTTCATTCCCACCCCCAACAGAGGAAATACAAAACAAGACAAACTAAATCTCATATTTTATTAGAACAGGAAAAATAAAACAGCCAAGTGGAGACTGCAAGATACAAGCACAGAGGCCTTCCTAAACTTCTCTGTATCCTTCCAATTTCAGTACAGATGTTGTTGAAGTGAACATAAGTGGAGAGAGTGTGAAACAGATGTTCAGCAAAGGGCAGAGGCAACCCTCTCGGTGACCTTCCTGTGACTTTCCTTCTCCCACAACTCTGGCCAACTGGCAACGCAAAGTGACCATCTTTTCTAAGAAACCAAGCACAACTGCTGTCTCAAACAGCCTTTAGTGAGGCTCATGCAGTAATAAATCCACCTGCTACGCGGTCTCAAGACAGACTTGCTATTTGTTGCTCACAGGACAGGACGAGACCAAAGTGGGTGGAATTTGCAGGGAAGCAGATTTTGGCAGAACATTAGACCCTTCTCAACTGTAAAATGTGTTTTGTATGTGGGGTGGTCTGCCTTAGGAGTTAGTGGGCTCTCCTAAACTGCAGGTGTTTTAAGAAGAGGCTGGATGGCTGTCAGCCAGGAATGGCGTAGTTCAGAGATGGGGAACCTTTGACTGCTGCTCCCATCATCCCTGTCTCTTGGTTGCATTGACTCCAGCTGATGGAAGATGGAGTCTATCATAATCTCTGGAGGATCAGAGTTTCCCCTTTCCTGCTGTAGTTGCAAGTTTCATGCCCGGAGCAAGGGTGGACGAGACGACCTCTAAGGACCCATCCAGCTCTAAATTATCTTATTCAACCTGATTCTCTTTTTCTTCAAGGGTTTTTACTGCAACAGACCTTCTACATTTCACCACCTAAGGGCTGAAGGAGAAAATCCATTATTGGCTCCCCAAGTGTTTCCCCCCGCTTCACTTTAAATCAGCTACAGGTCCACTGTGAAACAGTGATGTTATGGAGGCAAGGCTTAATCGTTTCCAATGAACCATTTCCCCAATCTAAATCAAACGCACCTGCTGCTATTAGACCTGCAAATGTGGGGTAGGCAGGGAAGATGCAGCTACCTGCATTTTCACCCACTGTGGACCTAATAGCAGCTCAAAGAGGAGGCATTTAGAGGGGGAAATGACACAACCCCACTGTGTTTTAAGCACAGCCATAGTCTACCCAGCACACACAGCTTTGTACAAACAAATGAGGATGAATGTTGAATAAATATATCATCCGGAGGAGCCTAGCAGTGATTATGGGGGTTGGAATCCTACAGGGTCACTGACTAGCCATCCCAACTGCAGGGGTGAAAGAGATTTCGCCTGGCTCTCAGCTAGGGATAAATCACTGAGCAACTCAACCATGGAAGTGTTTTGGGTACGTCTGAGTTCCCTGGCATCAGGAGCTACACTGGAGCACAAGCAGTAAAAAGCCTTTTAGGGTGGAGGGGTGGTAAAATGCTGCTGCCAGACTTCCAATTGCCTATTCCTGTTCTAAATGGTCAGTTGATACACCGCCCACCTCAGAGTGCAGGAAGACCAGAACCAGAAACCTTATTGTCAGTTAACTCTTGTTTTGTATTGTTTTGTATTTATGTACTTAAACCTAGATTGGTGTGTGTGTGTGTGTGTAAAATTTATTCTGTGTTTGTCTAATGATTCATTTTTGCCATTTTTGAATTTACTGACATGCTCTGTATTCCGTATATGGGCAAACCTCGGTTCCCAAATGCCTCCGTTTTGGAACGTTTCAGCTTCCAAATACTGAAAACCCAGAAGTAACTGCTCTGGTTTTGAAAAACGATTTTCAGAAGCTGAACGACTTCCGAGCCACATTTTTCTTCCCCCCCACCATTGACTTTGCGGCCTGCCCATTGATCCTTGGTTTTTGAACTTTTCGGAAGCTTCCAGAATGGATTGAGTTCGAAAACCGAGGTTCCGCTGTAGTCGTTTTGCTTTGGGCCCCGCTCCTTGTGGAAAAACAGCACGTAAGTAAACTCAGTCACTCAAGCAATGCCCTGGATTTGGTTCTGAGAGAGGCGAAATGCAGCTGGGTTGACCCTTCTTGCACCTCGCATCTCCGTGCCCGCTCTACCTCCTGCCAATTCCCCCACTTCCTCCTACTCAGAGTTCACCACCAAAAGCTTTTGCATGTAGGAGTTGAGCCATTTCTGCCTCTCCATGGCTGTCAGCATCTTGCTTTTCTCCCTGAAGGCGGCATCATCCGCTAGCACAATACTTCGCTTCCCGCCCCAGCCTGGAACCCAGCTGGCTTGGTACAGCACCACCTTCTGGCCCCTAGGAGACGGAGCTTCCTGTCTCGCTGGGCCCCATGGGCGGGACTTCCTGTTTCGCCCTTCATCTTCATTGTCCTCAGCCCAGGGGGCGCTGACATCTGAGGACATCCACTTGAGCATCCAGTCATGCAAGGTAGTGGATGGGATGCGGAGGCTCCAGGGAACAGGGGCTCCTTTGAGGTCAACGCTGCCCCCTGGTGGAGGATACTGGGACACTTCACGTCTCCAGAGCCTGCTGGGAGAGAAAGTATAGGAAACCCGAGTTCTCCAGAGGAGAGATCAAGTAGATTGGAACCAAGGAGGAGTCCTAATATTGCCTTCTGAAGGAAGCACAGCACAAGTACAGATCCCCCTAAGGTCTTGCCCACACAATATGCAATCTCCAGAAAGCCACCAGTGTTAGCCTGCTGCAGCAAAAACAAGCCTTTTGGTGCCTTAATAAAGACTAAATATATTTATAAAATTTAGGCCGCGTATACAGAATACATTTACAGCGCACCCACCCAAAGAGTCCCGGCAGCTGCAGTTCATCCGTCACACAGCTACAATTCCCAGCACCCTTCACAAACTACAGTTCTTTGACGAGAGGGGAGTTGGGTGCTTTTAACTCCTGCTGCCCCTGACCATTGGCCCTGCTGGCTGGCGCTGAAGGGAGCTGCATTGCTTCAAATGTGAGCTCTGCGGGTTCCCCAATCCTGCGCTAGGAATTTGATATACTGTAACCTGGCGGCTGTTAGGTTACATGGTGGGAAATATTGGAAGCTTAATTAATAGGCAGGAAGTAGAGTAAGAAACCCATAGTCTCAAGCCTGCTGGAAGACACCTAGGAGCCACCTCCACCAGTAAGGTCCCTTGAGGGGAGAGCTCAGATTCTGGGGTGTGTGTTGCTGGCTCAGTGTCTCCCTTCAGCATTCTGTCCCTGCCAGGCAGATGCCTCCGGGATGCTCTCAAGAGAGGCAAGGAGGGGACAGGCATTCCCTGCTATTAATTCCCTGTTCTGTTCAACTGTTCAACTAGACATTTGATAGACTTTGGGCCCCTCCAAACATCTGTTTTATTGTGCATTCTCACTGAAGTACAGTCATACCTCATGTTACGTTTGCTTCATGTTACGTTCTTTCAGGTTACGTCCTGCGGCGACCTGGAAGTACCGGAAAAGGGTTACTTCCGGGTTTCGCCGCTTGCGCATGCACAGAAGTGCTAAATTGTGCTTCGCACATGCGCACAAGCACCAAATCACGCCACCCACCTGTGCAGATATGGCGCTTCAGGTTGCTCTCTTTTCATGTTGTGAACGGGCCTCCGGAATGGATCCCGTTCGCAACCAGAGGTACCACTGTACTCATGAGGCAATAAGGTTGGCCATGCGCAGTTCTGCTTTCCATTCAGTTTGTGCCTGCAAAAGTTTTGGTGCGGTCATATACTGCTTTGTCTACAATCAGTAATAATCCCATAACCTGTTGCTGGGATCCCATAATTTTCTTTACCCCAAACATTCTGGTTTATTTTTGTCCTGCTTTTGTCCTGCTTTAGCCCCTCTGGAAAGCAATAATGTGGTAGCATCGAGGAAGCGTTGCTGAATGACAAATAAAGCGCGAAGAATAAACCCACTACTGACACATTATGATTGTGCCAGGAACATGTTGCAGAATACACCCAAAATAAAATACCAGTCTGGAGAGGTGCCTGTTCTCTGTGCCTTTTTCAGCTCTCTTCTTCAAAACCGTCATTCCCTCCACTAATGTCCAGGCTGTGAGTTTCATTGTTTATTTGGACAAAAAAAAAAAAGCCCCGCCTCTGCAGAAGAGGGAGCTATTGTAGACTCAAGGAAACTGCAAAGTTTGCACAAGTCCAAAAACTACTTTAAGGGGGGAACAGACCTAAGGAGAAGGGAACCTCAAAAACAGCCCAAGGACTGAGCGTGCTCAACGTGGCTACGAAATACTGAGAAGCAGTTGAGGATGGGAAATGAAAATATGGGGTGGTGGTGGTGGTGGAGAACATGGCCTTGAATCTTGAACAGAAGCACTCCACAAACACTGCAACATTTTGTTGCAGGCCCCACATGACTAAGCAATTGGCCATTACATTGGAATCCTTGTTGAAGAATTCCATGAGCAAATTACGGACAAAAATGGTGGAGCTAGTCCTTAAATCAGTAATAGAATTGTGGATTATTTTAGCTCTTCTTCCAGACAACCTGTTTGTTCATCCTGGTTTGTCTGCAGGGAGACTGGACAACCTTGACTATGAACATTCTGAGTTGAAGCTGGTCTATGACCGTATTAATAAATTCATTTCAACATTCTGAGTTGTTTGTGGGTTGGTCACATGGCAGTTGTGTCAAAGGAAGTGCCGCTCCCCCCTTCCCGGCGCATTTTCCTGCCACTTTCCTTACTGCAAAACGTCTGATCTTTGGAGTACGGGGGTTTGTTGCGCAAGGACTCCCAAACAACTGTAATTGTGAGACAGGAGTCTGCAGGTATGTGAGTGAATCTCACCTGAAAATAGCGACAGTCTGGAAGAGCCCCAAATCTTTCCTACTCTAGAACCTCTCATTATACTTTGACACAAAGCCCCTGCTCCATCCACGTTCTGTTTAACCCTTCCCAGCCCAGCCCCTCTTTCCCCTCTCCTGCAACTACAAACTTCTCCCTTTGCACCTTCTTGCTGCCTCTTCTCCCAAAAAAAGGATAAAGAGTCAGTATTAATGTCCTTCTTTCCTCAGCCTGGCTTCTTTCGGAAGAGAAAGAAGCAACCAACAGTTGAAAAAGTGAGAGAGGAGGTTCCCAAAAAGGCAACAAAAGGTATCCCCCCTATTTATTCCACTACCTATATTGGGATAGTCAACTTGGTTCCACCAAGATGTTGTCCAACTACAACTCCCATCATCCCTGACCATCGCTCACATTGACTGGGGCTGATGGGATGACACTACACTGGCTGCATCTGGATGGCACTGTGTTGGCTGCCCCTGACCAACATATTCTTAAAAGCTATTCTGGGTGGAGAACTTTCTCCTTTCCTTTCCCAATCCCCTTCTCTGCCACATACTCTTTTGCAAGACTTTGGTCATGTAACTAAACTTTAAATGCACACACACACACCTGCCCAATCTTGTCCACTGTAAATTTGGTTCAGATGGAAAATGGCTCGCATGGTTTTTAACAGATTTAGAATGACTGATGGAAAAGGTGGTCAGGGGAAAAACCCCACACAAAGAAAAACCTCTTCAACTTACCTGCTGGAGTTGTGCACCACAGCCCCTGAAGACAGCAGCAAGCAAGAACTGAGAATGACTAAGGTGGCCCTGGGACTTTTGCAGGCTCCAAATGCTGCTTCCATGGCTCCTGAGGCTAGGAGGGAAAGATAGGGAAAGGGATTGGTGTGTGAAAAGGGCAACTCTGGCAGGCTCCCATCCCTGGATTCCTTACCTGTGTATGTTGGTGACACAGCACAGGGGTTCTTGTATCCCAGTCCTCTGTTTCCTGCCTCCAGCAATCTCCCTCTGGTGAATTTATACCCCTCTGCCTCTGCTTGTGACATCAGCACAGAGGGCAAGTGGAGGCGTCGGGGGTCCAGATCAATGGGAAGGCTGGACGATGCTTTGAGGCGGGAAAAGAAGGAATGGATCGGATTGGAATGGGTTGCCCCGGGTCACTCTAATAAAAGAAAATAATGAGGCACAGCAAGGAATGGGGTCAGAATATGGACTGTGGAGGGGGAAATATGAAATAGGAGAGTAATGTGTGTGTGTGTGTGTGTGTGAGAGAGAGAGAGAGAGAGAGAGAGAGAGAGGGTTTTTAAAAGTGTGACTGAGAGAAATAAATGATGGGTGATTAAAGATGATGGAACTAAACAGAAGGATGGAAAAGTATTGTGGGGGATAGTGGGGAGACTTTGGTGAGAACACATTGATGTTAAAAGTCCATAGGCACAGACAGAGTGGAATTTTTAGTGCAAAAAAATTGCAGGTTTAATATGCATTTGTGATGTGTTTGTGGAGGGGGGGGCCTCATCCACACTTCCCTTTGCCTGCAATTTCTTCCATTTGGTCCGGGACTTCTATGCACAGGTTCAAGAGGTTTTCTTTTGTCCCGCTGAAAACCTTTTGAACTTGTGCCTAGAAGTCAAGGAGCAAACGGAAGTGTGTGTATATGGAGATGATGTGAATGTTAACAAGACGGGGAAATTAGGCTGCTTGTGTTCTTCTCATTATCAGAGCCATCTCTATCGGATCCCCTTGACCCCACTTGGAAGGTCTCATTCAGCACCACCGCTAATGAAACCTGCTCCCACACTATGACGTGACTCACCGCTTGGTTGTCGATGGAGGGTGGGCGGCTGGGTGGTCTCACTTCCCTCCGGGCCTCATTAACACGAGGCTCACTAATAGGCACACAAACAAGTTGTAGTTGATGTGACTGAGGGTAGGGCAAGGAGACGGGCCACTCCGTTGGGCGGTGGAAGAAGTGCATCTTGGGTCACAGCAACTCTTGAGAAGGGACTGTGCATCAAACTCAACGTGGAGCGCAGGCATGAGCCAAACATGGCCTTTGGTATTCGTCATTAGATCCACCATTTCCATGGTGTTTGCAAGAGGCAGTAGTGCTGCTGTGATACACACACACCTCACAAGTGTCCCGGAAAAACTGGGACATCCCATTTTTTCTTGCGAGAGAATGGCAGCCATTTTGCATGCCGTGATCTTGCATAATTTCGTGCTGTAATTTCCCTTGGAAAAAAATGCTTTTTTCAGGGTCGCAATCTTGCGTGGCACCAGAAAACACATGCTTTTGGGTTCTGTGCCTGAAAAAAGCATTTGGGGGCGGTTTGCAGTGTGAAATCGTGCAGTGATCACATGGTCACTGTCCTCTTGTGACAAAAAATGGGGAGATGGCGTCCCAGTTTTTGCTGTTTGGATGTTGGAGGGTATGTACATATTCACTGAGGTCTGCTCCACCAGCCTGGTTGAAAGCAGTTGTTGTTTGGGGTTCCTCTTCCAGGACTGTCTTCACCACCATCAATTCTACTTGGCTGTGTCTGAGGGAGAAGAAAGACCTACTCCATCTGTCAGGCTAGATGAAGCCTTCTCCAGAAGTGTCCTCTCAAAGGGCATTCCACCTGGCTTCCCCCTATGGGCCTAGCTGAAACCAACTGCCATTTGGCTTCTCCTCTCCCAAAATAGCTTCAGTCAGCAGCCATCCAACCGGGATTGTTTAATAACAGGCTACCAGAAGAAAAGGAGAAGGAAGATGGACACACCATGCTTCTAAAGCACCTGACTTCCCCCAAATAATCCTAGGTACCTCAGTTTACCCTTCACAAAGCTGCAATTCCCAGAACCCTTAACAAACTAAAGTTCCCAGGATTCTTTGTATTGTAAAAGAGCAAGGCCTAAAATGGCAAAGTTCTTCCCACCAAGAAGAACTTTGATTTTAGCAAGCCTGCTGAATTGCCAGACTGGAAGCAGCAGTTCTATATATGCTCCTCAATTTACCAGTATGCCATGGGTCCACAAGCAGATCCCATATTTCAAACCTTTGCATTTGCTGTGGAAAGAGGCAGGACCTCCTGGTTCTGGGGGAATACAGGGTCTAATAACAGCAGTTTAAATCACAGCTGCTTCCTATCTACAGATATCTTGATATGAGGTACAGTGGTACCTTGGATTACAGACGCTTCAGGTTACATACGCTTCTGGTTACAGACTCCACTAACCCATAAATAGTACCTTGGGTTAAGAACTTTGCTTCAGGATGAGAACAGAAATCGTGCTCCGGCGGCAGCGGGAGGCCCCATTAGCTAAAGTGGTGCTTCAGGTTAAGAACAGTTTCAGGTTAAGAACGGACCTCCGGAACGAATTAAATACTTAACTCAAGGTACCACTGTATATCTGGACCAGGCTGCTGAGAACATGGGACCATATATTTAAAAGGCCCTGGTGGATTAAGAGAGGAGAAGGTGTGGGGAAGAGCAGACTCTGGGTTTTGTCAGTGAATATCTTAATCAGACATTCAGATGCCGACTTTGCTGGAGGGAACACAGCGAGGCGTTGTCATCGCTGAAGTTATCAATAGCGCCTCAGCTGCCAGCACTGACCCCAATGCGGCTAATTGGGCACTGGGATCAGAGACGCAGAGCCAGATGCTCAATTGCTTCCGTAAATTAACGGAGCTGGGCACCCACCCCCACCCCCGGGTGCACAGGCCTCTCAGAATGTGTGGGCTTCTCAGACGTAGCCAGTGCTCTCAGAGGTGGCACTTGACTTTAATCCCAACACAAACAAACAAACAGAAAGAAATGGAATCTTCAGCCTGTAGAGATAAGGGGGTCTAAACCAGGGGTCAGCAAACTTTTTCTGCAGGGGGCCGGTCCACTGTCCCTCAGACCCTGTGGGAGGGGGGCAGACTATATTGTGAGGAAGAAAAAATGAATGAATTCCTATGCCACACAAATAACCCAGAGGTGCATTTTAAATAAAAGCACACATTCTACTCATGTAAAAACACACTGATTCCCAGACCATCCACGGGCTGGATTTAGAAGGCGATTGGGCTGGATCTGGCCCCTGGGCCTTAGTTTGCCTACCCATGGTCTAAACATTCCAGTATAAAAGCAACACAGGCCTTTCGCAGATGTGAAGCAGATGGTGGCAACTAGATTGGTGTGTGTTTTGCGCAAGAGATGTTTGCCTGAACTTGAGAAGGGTTCAGTCATGGACAGGGAGATCGCCCATGCAATGCCCTGAGGTGGGGGTGGGGTGGGCTTTTTATTTTGCTGCCTGACTGAGGCAAAAGAGCCAATGCCCACCCCACAAGTCAGGCTATGGTGGTTATCTCCTGCCTGCACAGCTGAAGGCAGTGATGTTTCTGAATCTCCGTTGCTGGAAACCACAGGGGGAGGAAAGAAGGCTCTTGTGGTCCTTTCTGAGAGTTCCCCCCAGGGATCTGTTTGGCCTCTGTGAGTACAGGATGCTGGACTAGATGGGCCATTGGCCTGATCCAGCAGCCTCGTCCTTTGTTCTCATGATGTGTATAGCACCTAAGGTTGGCTAAGTTGTTATCGATGCCCAAGGCAGACAACCCTGCAAATGTACTGTATTTACTTGGCAGCAGGGATGGGGGAGAAATTTGATTCGGTTAACATTTGAAGGGGAACCTACGTAACCGGCTCTTTCTGAAATGATACGGGATTTGTTAAGTTGTGGGTTGACATAGCAGACGACACAGCAATTTCTCCAAAGCAGCTCTTTATTTGTAAGTTGGAACAGAACTGAACTGAAGGCCTCAGTCAGCCTGCTTATATAGAGCTCCAGTACCTTGTTACTGGAACAACTTTCTAAAACTATCCAATCACTGAAAGTCACTTTTGATTCTTCATTTGCATACAAACTATCCAATCACTGAACATCACTTTCGATCCTTCATTTGCATAACTATCTACAGTATCCCCCTGCTGGCCCAGGGTGAGAACTTCAGTACATAACAGGATTCAAAATGCCATCCTTTGAAAACTGTGCTTGTAACTCAGTTCTCCAACCAAGTAATATGTACAAAAAAGAGAGAGGGTAAGGTGTGCTTAGAAATCAATATATTAGGCAAAATTTCACACGAACACATTTCTATTAGGAGCAGTAGGCAGGTTGGAGCCAAAGAACAGTTGAGAGGCGGGAGTCCGGGTAGTATAAGGAAACAGGGTAATGCTGATAAGTTTTAAAGAGAACTTAAACGAAATGCGAACTTGATGTGCAGAACTGAATTTAAGACTGGGAAAATGAGTAAACAGAAATGGACAAATTCACCCATCCCTGCTTGGCAGCAAAAATCCAGTGGATTGTATTCAATATCAGTCATCGAACAGGCCCATTGAAATTAATGGCCACAGCTAATTTAGGCCCAATCATTTCAACACATCTAGAATTCAGCTGGATACAATCCAGTAAGAATAAATTAAATAAGTAACAATTTGCTACCCTTTCATAACACCAAAGATTCAGCCGCCTCACTCTGTCCTATGGTTGGGCTGGCCATGCCTGCAATTCATCTGGAGGACTATCCGCACTGTTTTTACACAAGTTACATAAGGGTAGGAGGTGGACAGAACACAGAGAGCAAGACTAAGACCATATTTATTGGGGTTGGAAGAAATGCTGTTGAATTCAGTGAAACTTCTGCACGAACAACTTTAGGGTAGGGATTTTCTGCAAGCTCTGTTGGGGAGACGCAAGAGGCCTTACCTGGCTGGCATCTAAATTTGTTGCCACTTTCCAGGGCAAGATAAAAACATTTTTATTCATCAAGGCATTTTAATTCAGCGTATGTGTGTGTTTTATTGCTGCTGTTTTGCACATTTGTTTGAACTTACTTTTTGTTAACCTAACATTGATTTATATCCAGGCGGTTTTTATTTCCTGCTCTGCTGTTTATAGATTTGGCAGGTTGTTTTTTTTTTTTTTAAGTGCATGTGATTTGATTTTGTGGCATTTATAATTCCACCCCCCTTCCCATATTCCACATTCCACGTGGAATATGCTCGAAGGACACAGGGTATTCATTTATCAACAAAAAAGATAGCAAGAAAAGAACAGACTGAAATCTTGTGCTCAATTACCAGAGAGTAAGTCTTCTTGAGTTTAACATGGCTTACTTCTGAGTAGAGATGTCTAGGATTGTCCTAGAAATATTTTTAGGCGAGATGCATTTACACACACAGCCAATTCAGGTTGCACAATGAAAGCTGATTTGGCACTCTTTGACAACAAAAATTCCCGAAACTGCATTGAGTTAAGGGTGCTGAGAGAAGTTAGGAGACACCAATTCTTCTCACAGAGCTACTTTTCATGAAGTGGCTCACAGTGAATCCCTGTTCACAGGGAAATCTGTGAACTGTAGCTGGGATGTGTTGTGGGGTGACTCCTGACAACCCTCAGCACCCTTCACAAACTCCTGCTCCCAGAATTCTTTGTGGAAGAAGCCGTGACTGTTTAAAGTGGTATCATAGTTCTTTAAATTTAAAGTTCTTTAGGAGCTCATGTGGCCTGAGTCTTTTCCCCTTTAAATATCCCTGTCTGCTCCTTCCCCTCTAGTTCAGATCAGTTGTGGCTTTGGGAAAGCAATCTTTATAGCCTTTGTGGTGGGTTTGCTTATCCTGTTTCAAAGATGAAGGGGGCAATGTTATTGTTTGGCATAAACCTTCTGCTATATGGCGGATCTGCTTCTCTGCTGGTACTAGGTGAGTGACTCGGGCTGCAACTATACTTAAAGGTAAAGGGACCCCTGACCATTAAGTCCAGTCGTGGACAACTCTGGGGTTGTGGCGCTCATCTTGCTTTATTGGCCGAGGGAGCCGGTGTACAGCTTCCGGGTCATGTGGCCAGCATAACTAAGCCGCTTCTGGCGAACCAGAGTAACACACGGAAACGCCGTTTACCTTCCTGCCGGAGTGGTACCTATTTACCTACTTGCACTTTGACGTGCTTTTGAACTGCTAGTTTGGCAGGAGCAACCTTCAGGTATACTGGGCCATTTAGGGCTTTAACCTTGAAATGAAACCATGGGAGATTGCTGAATTCTGGAAAGCAGAAGGAGCTTATGCTCATTGGACGAAGGATGCTGGGATTCTGTCCCCGTGGGAATTTGGGGTGGGGGCATAAGGAGGCCATACAGTTAGCTGAGAGCAGCGTAATATAGAAGCTATGACTTCCAAGCACCGTGTCCTTCTTTTCCTCAATTGCTTTCCCATCTGCCTGTATTTGTTCCCTTTCCCTCCCTCCTCCTTTACTCACTAGATTACCCTGTTTCCTTATACTACCCGGACTCCCGCCTCTCAACCGTTCTTTGGCTCCGACCTGCCTACTGCCTGTATGAACAGTGGACCAGAGAGGACTTGGATCCTAGCCAGGCCTCCCGGGAGACAGCTACCATAGAGGTGGAAGTGAAACCAGAAGGTAATGGAAGTGGTGAGCAGGTAGAATAAAGCAAAAAGTTGCTCAAGAGTTTTGTTGATAAGTTGGCACTTCAAAAAATTCTCCTTCCAGTGGTGTTTTGGAAAGCGCAACATCCCTGACTTGTAC